>NC_057794.1:250968767-251187654 GCF_018294505.1 Triticum aestivum
AATAGTCTATTTGAATTTGGGGATATATTCATAATATATAATGAATATATTTTCAAATGCTTTGAAATGTTTTATGTACTTTTGGAATAGTCCAGAGAGGTAACATAAAATATTTCAGAATGTTTTGGCACTGTTTGAAATTATTTTGAATTTGAAAACAGTGGCAAAATAAAATAAAAAGGGAAACAGAATTGAAAAATTAAAAAAAGAACATTACTCACCAGGGCCACTTACCTGCGCGGCCAGCCCACCTGGCAGCCCACTGGCCGGCCCAGCACTGTGCTGGCCCGTGCCAGCCACCTGCTTCCTCTCGCCAGGCAGGCAGAGAGGAGCACGCCGGCGCGCGCGCGGGCGCCACGCCACCAGGCTGCCTGCCTGCGTCGCCTGGCCACCGCGACGCCTCGCGTCTTCTCCCCGGCGCCGCCCCGACTCCCTGGACCCCCTCGCTCTCTTCCTCTTCCTCGTTCCCCTCCTCTGTCTCGTTCTCTCACGCTCCACCGAACACGCCACCGCCGCCGTTCGCCGTTGCCGCAACCACCGCCGTCCCGACGATGCCCCGAGCCGCTCCCGAGCTCCTGCGCCTCGTCACCAACCCCCTCACCGAGCCACACGACCGAAAGAGCCCCGGAGCGCCGCCCCGATGTTTTCCCCCTCGTCGGCTACCGAGGATCGCCGTCGTCAAATTCGTCGCCGCTCGTCCTTCCCCGAGCTCGCCGTCCATCCCACGGTCATCTACGTGAGCTTCTGATCATCCTCCCCCTCTCCGTTCCCTCTCTGGCACGCCGTAGCCGCCTCGCGCCTCTCGCCCGACTGCGCCGCCGCCTGCACTTGTCGCCGGTGATGCTCCGGTGACCATTTGGTCCCGGGCATCGCGTCAACACGCTCCCCGCATCGCGTAGAGGCCGTAGGTGCTAGCGCCACGCCGACTAGGCCACCGCAGCCCCGCGCACGAGCTGGCCGAGCTTCAGCCTCCGCCTGGCCTCGTCGCCGGCGAAGCTCCGGCCACTCCCCGGCCAAGCCACCACCATGGTTGGGTGCGGGCGATCACCAGCTGCCCGTAGCTGCCCTCCGCGCAGCAAATGGCGCCCTGTGGGCGAATCCCGCAGCACGCCGCCGCGTCTGTCCTCGCCGGCGGCTAAACGCCGGCGGGTTGACCGCTCCGACCGGCGGGGTTTGACCTCTCTCTCTCACTGACGTGTGGGCCCAGGCACCTGCTTAATTAGTATTAGGTTAATTAGTGTTAATTAATTTAGTTAATTAGGTGAGCCACTGACATGCGGGCCCCGCTCGGCTAACTAAGTTAGTTAGGGCTAACTAACCCGGTTAGTTGACTGGGTCACTGACCAGTGGACCCCACTGGTCAGGTTTGACCCTGACCAGCCCTGTTGACTTGCTGATGCAAGCATGACGCAGTGCTGATGTCATAATTAATTTTCTGGAATTATTTTAATTCTAAATAATCAGAAAATTCCAGAAAATGCCTAAAACTTCCAAAATTCATAGAAAATTAACCGTAACTCCAAATTAAATAAATTATATATGAAAAATTATCAGAAAAATTCAAGGAATCCATCTGTACCATTTTCATGCATGTTAGAACAACTTATCGCTACTGTTAGAGCAAATGAAGTGAATGACATTTAAATAATCACATATGGAGTTTGAATTTGAATCTTGGATTCAAACCAACTTCATTTAATCTGGTTTTAGTTGCATTAGCTCAAAACACATTCATGTTGCCATGTCATGATCATGCATCATATTGTAGCATTGCATTGATTGTGTTCTTTCTCAGTTACCGGTGTTTGTCCCCTCTCGATAGACGTGATACCGATGATGTGATCGTTGACACTGATGAAGACTCAATGTTATCTTCAGAAGTGCCAGGCAAGCAAAACCCCCTTGTCCATTCCGATACAATCCTACTCTCTCGCTCCTGCTCTCTTTTACTGCATTAGGACAACAACGACATATTTGTTACTTGCTGCGGTAGCTGAACCCCTTTATCCTTTGCATGACCTGTCATTCCACAGTAAATAGATGAAACCCACTAGTATGAGTAGGAGTTGTTTGAGCCCTGTTGTGCCTACTCATTCATGCTTGTTTGTCATGCCTGCTACTGCTTAGAGTTGAGTCAGGTCTGATTCATCGGGGATGAATCAGAGGCGTGTGAACATGTCCTACTATGTGTGAGCTAAGCGTGTGAACACGTTTTGGTAAAGGTAGCGGTGAGAGGCCATGTAGGAGTACATGGTGGGTTGTCTCATTGCAGCCGTCCTCAGGAACTGAGTTCTGTGTTTGTGATCCATGATTCAGTTACTACCACGCATTGGGCCCGAAACCAATGGACCCTCTCGGCTTCTTAATCACCCTTGTTCTCTGTCCAGGAGTTGCAAGTAGTTTCTGGTGTTTGTAGTATGCTGGAGGCCGTGCGCAGCGCTGACCGTAGGGGTGGGCTGTGATGCGGTAGGCACGTGGCCGGGTAAACCGGGCGCCCGTTTGGTGTCACGGAACCCTGTACACATTGTTTGGGGCTGTGAGCGAAACTCCGGCCGGATCTCCTCATGGATGGAACCCGAATAGGCGATAAACCTGGACTAGAGACTTGAGTGTTTAGGTAGGCCGTGGCCGACACCCACGCTGGGCTTCCGCTTGAAGGTTGCCGAGTACATGTCGTGTAAACGGCGGTAAGTGGTGAGAGCGTGTGTGAAGAAGTACACCCCTGCAGGGTTAACATCACCTATTCGAATAGCCGTGTCCGCGGAAAAGGACTTCTGGGTTGCTTATATCAGTTCATAGACAAGTGAAAGTGGATACTCTAAAATACGCAAGATAAGCGTGAGTGCTATGGATGGCGTTCTCGTAGGGAGACGTGAGTGGATCCATAGTGGTGTATTGATATGGCGAATATGTGGACTCGTGTGCGCCACCTCAAAAGAGTCGCTTGCAGTCGTAGTCTAGGATAGCCACCGAGTCAAAGCTGGCTTGCTGCAGTTAAACCCCACCACCCCTTTGTTGATAATGATGCATATGTAGATAGTTCTGATGTAAGTCTTGCTGGGTACATTTGTACTCACGTTTGCCTATTTTATGTTTTTGCAGAGAGACTTCAGTCTCACTAGTATTTCCGCGTGGTCTTCGACGTTTAGCTTGATACCTCAGCTACGATCTTGTGCCCTCGGCAGGATCTGATAGATAGTCGGGCTTCTCAGCCTTTTTCATTTATAGATGTCTGTACTCAGACATGATAGCTTCCGCTTGTGCTTTGATTGTATGCTCTGAGTGTTGGGTCATGAGACCCATGTTTGTAATATCTCGCTCCTCGGAGCCTATTGAATAAACTACTTGAGTCGTAGAGTCATTTTGTGATACCATGTTGTATTGCACATATCGAGCATATTGTGTGTATGTTATTGAAATGCTTGGTATGTGTGGGATCTGACCATCTAGTTGTTTATCTTTAGTAGCCTCTCTTACCGGGAAATGTCTCCTAGTGTTTCCACTGAGCCATGGTAGCTTGCTACTGCTCCGGAACACTTAGGCTGGCCGGCATGTGTCCTTCTTCATTCCTGTGTCTGTCCCTTCGGGGAAATGTCACGCTTTGAGTACCGGAGTCCTGTTAGCCCGCTACAGCCCGGTTTACCGGAGTCCTGCTAGCCCAGTGCTACAGCCCGGACCCACTTGCTGATGACCGACACGTTCGAAGCTGGGTCATGGATGCCTGTCCCTGTAAGTCTGTGCCACTTTGGGTTTACGACTAGTCATGTCAGCCCGGGCTCTTTATCATATGGATGCTAGCGACACTATCATATACATGAGCCAAAAGGCGCAAACGGTCCCGGGCAAAGGTAAGGCGACACCCGTGGGAACACCGTGCGTGAGGCCGCAAAGTGATATGAAGTGTTACCGGCTAGATCGATGTGACATCGAGTCGGGGTCCTGACAGCGTTGGTATCAGAGCTTGACTGCCTGTAGGATTACCAAGCCAAACTGGTCGAAGTTGAGTCTAGAAATTCTTTAGTTATATAAGGGAATTGATTGAGGGATGGAACGTAAGGCTCTTTTTACTCCTTATACCTTATGCCCTTCTGATCTGAGTCATCATCTTATCTTCTACGGGGATTAAGAACTAGGCTATCTCTTCTTTCTATCAGGATCACGTGTTACTAATCAGTAGACTTATAAGATTGTTGGATTTAAGTCTCAGTTCAGTTCCTACTACTTCTGTATGATTACTGTTGATCTCGAAACCTTGATATTGTGCTGTTGAGTGGTTATGCCACCATTTTGTGATTGTCTCAAATCTTTTTGAGCAATTATAGCCGTTATGCTGTCCGAGTCATCCCAGGTTTCTAAATAGTCCGATGCATTTGCAAATCCCTTCCTTCTGTTTCCGATGTTCCCATGGGCCAGATTAACCACACTAATCGGTGTGTTGAGGTAATTATTGCCTCGACATATATGTTGGAATTATTATTATGACCCTAGGTGTCTTAGGGGATCATCTAGTGGTCTAGCCATGATTTGTGTCCTAGTGTGAAGATTCTGGCCTTTATTCTCGGAAGCATCCCGTGATGCTACTTAGTAGTAGGTATTCTACTCCTGGGTTCTGAACCCGAGATTCACTCTACCTACTTCATGTTGATAGTAATTGCTAGTGCCTTTAGTATATTAGTAACCTTTGCGATAGTCCTTGAAGTCCGTGGTATCTTCTTCTTCCAAATACCATGAACTACTTATGGCAGATGTTTATTGGATCAAAAAAATCACAATTAGAGTACTCTTGAGGAGTTCTCCATCCATAAATCGTGACTCTGCCAGTTCTACCTTTCTGCATGGGTTATCTGGAAGAAATATGTGGAATTCGTTCGACATGCTAAACCATGCATCCACAACTCAGAAAATCGTATGTTCCTTTGAGTTGTCCCTCTTTAGTTGTCTTCTGACCCTCGTCTATCAATTGATAGTCAAGAGTATGCGTGCGTTCGTCTATCGATGCCTATTACTCTTGTGGTCTGTCAAGCCATTCTATCGCAGAATGACTAGGAGAAACAAACTCCGGTACCTCTTCCATATCTAGGATTGGGTCAAAGTAGTTGTATTCCGCAGATCAAATGCCAATCCAGCTTTTGGTTCTGCTCTACCTTGGAGTATTACATATTTTATATCGAGATTGTTATAGGAATTGCACATCATTCCATGAACTCCTGGTACAGTGATACTTCTTGCCATCACTGTTCATTCCTCGGCCTCGTGTTGATGCAACCGGAATACCGACAAATGAATTGTGATGTGTGAAATCAATACTGCTAGCAACTCTGTTGCTTGGTAGTTAAAGGATAATAATTTCATTCTTAGTATGTTGGTTTTCGAATCATCCTTCTAAGACTGATCGTGCTACCTAGTCCTTATTTCGGTGCACCCTTCGATTGATGAGTTAGGATCTTGTCAAGTCCTCACTCATTTGATCATATCGTCTTTCCCTCAAAAGCAAGATTGTTCTCGAGCTTAGTAACATACCGGTGGTTCGTGACTTTCCAAATATCTTCTTGGAGGTGTTACCGGGTTGTCACCTGACCGCTATGTTGAGTTCGTGATCAAGTTGGTTTCTTGTGAACCACCTTCTCTCCAAGAATCGGTGTTAGATATCCCTGAGCTAGTTGGTTAAGCTAGACAACAACTTGGAGAGTTGGAAGATAAAAGCTTGTCTGACTTAGTTCGTTCCAAAGGGATATTCTTGTGTAGTGTGTGTTGAGGAAAGATGGTATCTTCATCGATTGGTCCCTGTGATCAGTTGCTGGACCTATTGTCTTATCAATCCTTTGATTTGAGTGTGGGCTATCGTCAAATCAAATCAGTACCAACGATATTCGTAATGTTGTCTTACTCGTGGTTGATTCCTCGAGCATACACCATTATATCTTTGGTCTGACCAATGCTATCACCGTGTTCACTTAACTATAGAATTCCTTTTAAAAGGAAACCTAGATGGATTGTTGTTGAGCCCATTGACAACATCCTTATCTCCTCCATAATTTTGTTGAACATTAAGCTAGTGTTGGAAACTTTTGAAAGCATTTGTTCATGCTAGCTCATGAAGCATATGTTTGGATAAAAGAAGTGACTTCCTTTGATTCATGTGCATCTGATGCAAGTTGCCGCCGTGGATTCGAGAAAGTCAATGTTGCTTTCTTTGGAATCATTCCAAATCAGTCATGCACGCGTGCGAAGAATGCTGTGGTTTGAAGACTTGCAACCTTCAATCCATATGTGTCCCGTAGCACCCCAAGCCACTGACTGATTTGTTCGAGAAAAGGAGTTAAGTGTTAATCCATGGTAATGCACAAGACTTCGATACCCTCGTTGACGGTTCCCCCTCCTGAACTCGGTAGTGTTTTATTGTAAGACTACCATGAGGGCATGCTTGTCTGGGACAACGTGTTCACATGTTTGTAGCAGAACCAGCTCATGTTTTGGAGCTTGCTATCGTAGTTCATTTCCCGAGAATCTCGCAACGTCATCTCGTCGAATTGTGTTGCAAACTTTCATTTTTCTTCCTAGACTCGATGAGTCTGGAATATCCTGACACCAACCAGATCTGAATCTCAGGCAGATATGATGGTTGGAACATTTCCCTAAGAACTATAATATTGGTCTCTCGATAACCGGTAAGGTGGATGTCGTGGCCAACACACCCATCCGGTAGACCTATTATTATAGTATCTTGTTTGAGGAAGTTGGCCACCTCCCCATAGGGATTTCGTAGGGTTTACCCCCCTAGTTGCCCTATAGATTTTGTGTTTCTGACGTCCGACCTTTACTTGATGTTCTAGATACCAGATCATTTCTACGAATGGGTTACACTAGCACATCAAGGAGAACATTAGAAGCGGAGTGCTAAATGTCTCTCGGTCGATCATCCAGATTTTATTTCCCTGGCCCTGCTAAGGGTGAAATCTGAGAAAGTATTATTTTCCTTTGCATCTGCATCATCCATCATCATTCGTCATGGTAGCAAGCTGTGTTGCCAGGATCCTTGACACGGATATTGGTAGAATCTTGATGATTGTGGAAATGCTCAAGTTCTTGAGAGCACGCACAAGCGCTACGTGTTATCCTCGGCACTAGCTGGGTTGCTCTCAGTTCCCTCGGCAATGCTATGACCTATTCAAACAGTGAATTCACTCTCTATTGTTGGGTTCTTCCCCAGTTACTAGAATCATTCCCCGCATTTGCATTTGGTTCCCAGCTTGCACCGCCAATGTGCCATTCTACCATGGGTCTCTTCCATTTCCGGTGATAAGCAAATTCATCCATTACGTTGTCTTCAACAAGGTAATCCACATCATCCAAGTCCGAGTATGCCATTCTACCGACCCCCTCCAAACGATCGTTGTGAATTGCCTTATGCTGGTATGAAGAGTTTCAATGATCTCTGAATCAAAAGTAATTCTTTTTGCCACTTAAGGTAATACTCTACGATCACCTTCCTCCAGGATGTTTCGTCGTGGTATCATGGCAACTCAACTCTTCGCTACGTTGGCAATCGTTTACCACCTTCTTAAGCGTGGAATCGTTGTCTACCTAGTGAACCTTCGTCATCTGCTCCACTCCATTTCTTCAAATCTGTGCTTCGTCTCTCAGCTCGAGAGATATTGTTATGTCTCATTCCGTGAGTTGTTCGATCTTCGAGAAGATCGACCCTTCTAGAGTCTCCTTCTTCCCCCCCCCTGTCATGTTGACAGGATTTCTCAGAGCAAGACGACAAGACAATGATGGTGATTGAATCAACGTTCAACTGAAGTGCACCCTGGATCGTGAAGATTATACTAGTTGCGTTTTCCCTTCACCTTACCCTACCCTTGAATCTCGAGACGAGATTCTTGTTTAGTGGGGGTGAGTTGTCACATCCCCAGTTTAGGCCTTGCTTGTCCTTGCTTTATCATCCATGCATCATGTCTAAATTTCTGAAACTTGAATTGAGGATTGTTGAAACCTCAAAACCTAACTAAAAGAAGGGCAAGCACCCTTTAAATTGCATTATGTGAATCCAAAGTGCCCTAAAAATAGTTTTGTGAATTTTGGCAAGAGTTATATATCAAACCAAAATTCTGGAATATTTTTAAGGAATTATTTGGTCTCTGAATTTAAATCAATAGTCTATTTGAATTTGGGGATATATTCATAATATATAATGAATATATTTTCAAATGCTTTGAAATGTTTTATGTACTTTTGGAATAGTCCAGAGAGGTAACATAAAATATTTCAGAATGTTTTGGCACTGTTTGAAATTATTTTGAATTTGAAAAACAGTGGCAAAATAAAATAAAAAGGGAAACAGAATTGAAAAATTAAAAAAAGAACATTACTCACCAGGGCCACTTACCTGCGCGGCCAGCCCACCTGGCAGCCCACTGGCCGGCCCAGCACTGTGCTGGCCCGTGCCAGCCACCTGCTTCCTCTCGCCAGGCAGGCAGAGAGGAGCACGCCGGCGCGCGCGCGGGCGCCACGCCACCAGGCTGCCTGCCTGCGTCGCCTGGCCACCGCGACGCCTCGCGTCTTCTCCCCGGCGCCGCCCCGACTCCCTGGACCCCCTCGCTCTCTTCCTCTTCCTCGTTCCCCTCCTCTGTCTCGTTCTCTCACGCTCCACCGAACACGCCCACCGCCGCCGTTCGCCGTTGCCGCAACCACCGCCGTCCCGACGATGCCCCGAGCCGCTCCCGAGCTCCTGCGCCTCGTCACCAACCCCCTCACCGAGCCACACGACCGAAAGAGCCCCGGAGCGCCGCCCCGATGTTTTCCCCCTCGTCGGCTACCGAGGATCGCCGTCGTCAAATTCGTCGCCGCTCGTCCTTCCCCGAGCTCGCCGTCCATCCCACGGTCATCTACGTGAGCTTCTGATCATCCTCCCCCTCTCCGTTCCCTCTCTGGCACGCCGTAGCCGCCTCGCGCCTCTCGCCCGACTGCGCCGCCGCCTGCACTCGTCGCCGGTGATGCTCCGGTGACCATTTGGTCCCGGGCATCGCGTCAACACGCTCCCCGCATCGCGTAGAGGCCGTAGGTGCTAGCGCCACGCCGACTAGGCCACCGCAGCCCCGCGCACGAGCTGGCCGAGCTTCAGCCTCCGCCTGGCCTCGTCGCCGGCGAAGCTCCGGCCACTCCCCGGCCAAGCCACCACCATGGTTGGGTGCGGGCGATCACCAGCTGCCCGTAGCTGCCCTCCGCGCAGCAAATGGCGCCCTGTGGGCGAATCCCGCAGCACGCCGCCGCGTCTGTCCTCGCCGGCGGCTAAACGCCGGCGGGTTGACCGCTCCGACCGGCGGGGTTTGACCTCTCTCTCTCACTGACGTGTGGGCCCAGGCGCCTGCTTAATTAGTATTAGGTTAATTAGTGTTAATTAATTTAGTTAATTAGGTGAGCCACTGACATGCGGGCCCCGCTCGGCTAACTAAGTTAGTTAGGGCTAACTAACCCGGTTAGTTGACTGGGTCACTGACCAGTGGACCCCACTGGTCAGGTTTGACCCTGACCAGCCCTGTTGACTTGCTGATGCAAGCATGACGCAGTGCTGATGTCATAATTAATTTTCTGGAATTATTTTAATTCTAAATAATCAGAAAATTCCAGAAAATGCCTAAAACTTCCAAAATTCATAGAAAATTAACCGTAACTCCAAATTAAATAAATTATATATGAAAAATTATCAGAAAAATTCAAGGAATCCATCTGTACCATTTTCATGCATGTTAGAACAACTTATCGCTACTGTTAGAGCAAATGAAGTGAATGGCATTTAAATAATCACATATGGAGTTTGAATTTGAATCTTGGATTCAAACCAACTTCATTTAATCTGGTTTTAGTTGCATTAGCTCAAAACACATTCATGTTGCCATGTCATGATCATGCATCATATTGTAGCATTGCATTGATTGTGTTCTTTCTCAGTTACCGGTGTTTGTCCCCTCTCGATAGACGTGATACCGATGATGTGATCGTTGACACTGATGAAGACTCAATGTTATCTTCAGAAGTGCCAGGCAAGCAAAACCCCCTTGTCCATTCCGATACAATCCTACTCTCTCGCTCCTGCTCTCTTTTACTGCATTAGGACAACAACGACATATTTGTTACTTGCTGCGGTAGCTGAACCCCTTTATCCTTTGCATGACCTGTCATTCCACAGTAAATAGATGAAACCCACTAGTATGAGTAGGAGTTGTTTGAGCCCTGTTGTGCCTACTCATTCATGCTTGTTTGTCATGCCTGCTACTGCTTAGAGTTGAGTCAGGTCTGATTCATCGGGGATGAATCAGAGGCGTGTGAACATGTCCTACTATGTGTGAGCTAAGCGTGTGAACACGTTTTGGTAAAGGTAGCGGTGAGAGGCCATGTAGGAGTACATGGTGGGTTGTCTCATTGCAGCCGTCCTCAGGAACTGAGTTCTGTGTTTGTGATCCATGATTCAGTTACTACCACGCATTGGGCCCGAAACCAATGGACCCTCTCGGCTTCTTAATCACCCTTGTTCCTCTGTCCAGGAGTTGCAAGTAGTTTCTGGTGTTTGTAGTATGCTGGAGGCCGTGCGCAGCGCTGACCGTAGGGGTGGGCTGTGATGCGGTAGGCACGTGGCCGGGTAAACCGGGCGCCCGTTTGGTGTCACAGAACCCTGTACACATCGTTTGGGGCTGTGAGCGAAACTCCGGCCGGATCTCCTCATGGATGGAACCCGAATAGGCGATAAACCTGGACTAGAGACTTGAGTGTTTAGGTAGGCCGTGGCCGACACCCACGCTGGGCTTCCGCTTGAAGGTTGCCGAGTACATGTCGTGTAAACGGCGGTAAGTGGTGAGAGCGTGTGTGAAGAAGTACACCCCTGCAGGGTTAACATCACCTATTCGAATAGCCGTGTCCGCGGAAAAGGACTTCTGGGTTGCTTATATCAGTTCATAGACAAGTGAAAGTGGATACTCTAAAATACGCAAGATAAGCGTGAGTGCTATGGATGGCGTTCTCGTAGGGAGACGTGAGCGGATCCATAGTGGTGTATTGATATGGCGAATATGTGGACTCGTGTGCGCCACCTCAAAAGAGTCGCTTGCAGTCGTAGTCTAGGATAGCCACCGAGTCAAAGCTGGCTTGCTGCAGTTAAACCCCACCACCCCTTTGTTGATAATGATGCATATGTAGATAGTTCTGATGTAAGTCTTGCTGGGTACATTTGTACTCACGTTTGCCTATTTTATGTTTTTGCAGAGAGACTTCAGTCTCACTAGTATTTCCGCGTGGTCTTCGACGTTTAGCTTGATACCTCAGCTACGATCTTGTGCCCTCGGCAGGATCTGATAGATAGTCGGGCTTCTCAGCCTTTTTCATTTATAGATGTCTGTACTCAGACATGATAGCTTCCGCTTGTGCTTTGATTGTATGCTCTGAGTGTTGGGTCATGAGACCCATGTTTGTAATATCTCGCTCCTCGGAGCCTATTGAATAAACTACTTGAGTCGTAGAGTCATTTTGTGATACCATGTTGTATTGCACATATCGAGCATATTGTGTGTATGTTATTGAAATGCTTGGTATGTGTGGGATCTGACCATCTAGTTGTTTATCTTTAGTAGCCTCTCTTACCGGGAAATGTCTCCTAGTGTTTCCACTGAGCCATGGTAGCTTGCTACTGCTCCGGAACACTTAGGCTGGCCGGCATGTGTCCTTCTTCGTTCCTGTGTCTGTCCCTTCGGGGAAATGTCACGCTTTGAGTACCGGAGTCCTGTTAGCCCGCTACAGCCCGGTTTACCGGAGTCCTGCTAGCCCAGTGCTACAGCCCGGACCCACTTGCTGATGACCGACACGTTCGAAGCTGGGTCATGGATGCCTGTCCCTGTAAGTCTGTGCCACTTTGGGTTTACGACTAGTCATGTCAGCCCGGGCTCTTTATCATATGGATGCTAGCGACACTATCATATACGTGAGCCAAAAGGCGCAAATGGTCCCGGGAAAAGGTAAGGCGACACCCGTGGGAACACCGTGCGTGAGGCCGCAAAGTGATATGAAGTGTTACCGGCTAGATCGATGTGACATCGAGTCGGGGTCCTGACAATAGAAGAGTCGGGTAAGATCCTGGGAAAATACCTGTGGGTTAGGGCCCACTCAAAAGAACACACCGTTGAATGGTTTGAAGGAGAGATTGCACTGATTGAATTAAAATGGCTTGAATGAGATAACATCCTCAAAATAGCTTGAATAGATTAAGAGTGGAAAACACGAATCTTCGAGATATCTTGAGCACCCCGGAACAAATGAATAACGAAAAGTTAATGATTGAGAGGTGCACCGGCAAGAGAAGACATTTGAAATAAGAAAAAGAATATGATCAAACACCGAAAGCTTGAATTGGTTCCACCGGAGAAGAAAAGAATGAAGAATGACGAACGAGTAGAGCATCTTCAAGAGAACCACCGTGTAGTCACGTGAAGGGAAAAGAATGGAGAGACTTCCATCGATAAAATGGATAGTTGGAAAAAGAAATCTGGGTCCTCGAAGAAAAAGGGCGTGTGTGTGGGAAAACAAAGGCAACTTGAGGACGGATGAAACGAACAACGTTGGAAAAAAACAAGAGGTGATCTTGCGGATGTCGAAAATGAATGGATCCACTTGAAGGGAAGCACACCGGTTGAACAAGATTGGCATAACAATCTCGATTATCAAGGAGGATTAGTATTCACATCGGAGTATGAGAACACCATTTAGAAAAGGTATGGAATCAACACTTGACTTCGAAGCAACTCGAATACCACAACTCAAAACAAAACAAAAGATTGGCTTGCAGAATAAGCCGGAACAAACATATGATAGAGATTTCGTCCGAAGTTTTCGTGGTGGGGCCTACACGGGCTCGATCGTACAACACCATCATGTACAAGGCAGTGCACATGACATACGAAGCGTCCCCGAGTCGGCATAGCCAAGGACTCTTTAAGACACAACGAGACCACTGTAAAACCAACCGTGAATAGGCGGACCACTAGACGTCGAACCCCAATTTCATATCATACATCTGTTGGAAAGATATCCTAAAGCTACTTGAATTCCCACTTATAAACTCCCGAAATTTTCCCGGTTATGCAATCAGGTGTTGGGGATACAGGGGAAGCATAATATCTCACCCAAAACTAGCAAATCCTACATCCAGCTGTATCCATCCTTCAACACATAACCAAGAAACCTCCGGAAATTGTCTACCTCAACCTTCGAAAAGCATCCGTTATACAATTTATGGCAATACTCCCGAACTCCCGCCCCAGTACTGGGTGGCGTCGAGGTTATCTCACTAACAACTGCATAAAAGAGATTTTCGATGTCGGCAAAACTAATCTCAGGTATTCCAGAACTGCAACGATAAAATTGTGACGACAACACCTCGGAGCTCAACTCCCCGGGACACTGCCACAACCCCTAAATGTCAGGAGGCACCAAGAACAATGTTCTCGTCACAAAACCATCGGAACGATTCCAAGATACCTGCGTGATCCTAAATTTTTTTAGTGAAATTTGAGAAGAGAAGAGTCAAAACTCTACGTCAGGATGCCTCACCAGAGCGACGAAGGGACTGAGGAGTAAAAAGAAATCCTAACTCTCCGATATATATAATTCCTAAATGACTCAAAACATTTTTCTAGACTCGACAACGGCTGCTAAAAACGATCAAGTAGTGGGGCCTCCTAAGGTCGGGGAAGGCTCTGATTACCAACTTGCGACATTGCTTTCAATGCGGTTATGCCTCTAAGTCGTGCTTCGACACGTGGGAGATATAACCGCATCGAGGGTGTTACACATGAGTAGGATATAATTCACCATGAACATAAATATCGTGGAGGCTATGTTGAGTCTGTTTCAACTACATGCATGAACATGTGTCAAGTCAAGCCACTCGAATCGTTCAAAGGAGGATACTACCCTCTCATACCACATCACAACCATTTTAATAGCATGTTGACACACAAGGTAAACCATTATAAACTCCTAGCTAATTAAGCATGGCATGAGCAACTATAATCTCTAATTGTCATTGCAAACATGTTTCATTCATAATAGGCTGAATCAAGAATGATGAACTAATCATATTTAGAAAAACAAGATGGGTTGATTTCATACCAGCTTCTCTCATCTCAATCAGTTCATCATATATCGTCATTATTGCCTTTCACTTGCACGACCGAACGGTGTGGATAATAATAATAGTGCACGTTCATTGGACTAAGCTAGAATCTGTAAGCATTCAATACAAGGGAGAAGACAAGATAATATGGGCTCTTGGTTAAATAAACAATAATGCATATAAGAGCCACTCAACATTTTCATCATGGTCTTCTCCTCTCGACCCCCAAAGAAAAAAAACAAAACTATTTACACGGGAAAGCTTCCAACAAGCAAAAGAAGAACGAGAAATCTTTTTGGGTTTTCTTATTAATTACTACTACTGCAGGCATGAAAAGTAAACTAGCTAAAAGCTACAACTATTTTTTTTGTTTTTCTTAAGGTTTTTCAAACACACAAGAAGAAAGTTTAAAAAGAAATTAAAGTAGCATGGACGGTACAGTGAAAAAATATGAGCACCGACAACTGAAATGAGTGTGTGAACATGAATGTAATGTTGGTGAGGAATACTTACCCCTCCGTCCTCCTCTCGTACTCGTTCGCCTCCTCCCTGGTTATAACATACCTCCCTTTTGTCTGAAAGTAAAAGAAAGCAGGAGCAGGGAGAGCAACATGGATGGTGCATCGTCTGTCAAAGATTAGCCGGTATTGGAGGAACTATTCATTCCTCTCAACAAACTGATGACGAACCATAGCATTATAATCTAGATAAGCAGGAGGCAATTTCATATCATTCTCATGTATGGGTATCTCAAGAAAATTAGCTACACGAGTTATATAAATTCCACCAAACAAGTCACCACTTAAACTATTAAGATGCAACCTACATGCAACAATAGCCCCCAAGTTATATTGTTTATCACCCAATATTGCACTCTTGAGGACACTAAGATCTGGAACGCACATGTGACAAGCCTCATCTTTACCTTTAATGCACCTGCCCACGAAGAGAGCAAAATAATGTGTGGAAGAAAAATGAATGCTCCCTATGGTAGCTTGTGTGATTTCCCTAGATTCCCCCACAGTAATACTAGCAAGAAAGTGTTTATATTCAGATTTGCGAGGTTCACTAACATTGCCCCAGTGCAGGAGTTTACAAGCAGTACTAAAATCTTCTAGGTCCATGGTATATGATTTATCATAAAGATCAAATAGAACAGTGTGAGAATTGCGCGAGGATGTAAATTTAAACCTTCTCACAAATGAATCAGTTAGGTAGCGGTATTGCGGGCACTTATCTGACACGAAGCCCTCAAGATCAGCGTTATGCACATACGCGTCAAATTCTTTCTTGATGCATGCACAGATCATAAACTCCTCTGACGGCCATTCGCAAGGCCGCACTTGAGCTTCCCTCGGTAGTTCATAGTCCGGCTCACGTGTAGCGAGCCTAGGTGCCTGCTTTCTTGAGGAACCACTTTGGTACATTTTCCTAAACATATTTCTCCCTCTAAAAAAATTCTAAAATTTTTTAGTAACTCAAAATAAAAGTGAACGAAACTCAACAAGATTGATAACAACTAGTCCCACAAGTGCCTAGAGGCCATATCATGCAATAAAACTACTTTTGACCACATAAATTTGACATGCAAGCTCAAGAACAGGGTCACCTAAGCAGTAAAAAATTGCAATAAATAAAGCACTAGAACAAAAACTAATTGAATCATTGGAGGAGTCACATACCAAAGAACAATCCCCCAAAGCAGTTTTGTGAACGGAGCTTTTAGCAAGGAGATCGAAAATGGCAGCAAGATGAGCTAGAACTCGGTTTTGAGCCGGAGGATTTTTTCTGGAGGAAGACGAAGTGTGTGGGTGCAGGAATAAGTGGAGGGGGCCCCACATGGGGTCCACGAAAGATACCATGGGTGTGTTCTCTTTCTGGAGGAAGACAAAGTGGGTGGCCAGATGGTGGGTCCCCCTGGTGTGTTCTTAGTGCCAAATATTCTAGAAAAAATCATATTAAATTTTTAGGACATTTGGAGAACTTTTATTTTTTGGGCTATTTTTATTGCAAGGATAATTCAGAAAATAGACAGAAAATGCTATTTTTGCTTTATTTAAACTAAATTACAGAAAGTAAAAGGAGGGTACAGAGAGTTGTGCTTTCTAACTTCATCCATCTCATGCTCATCAAAAGGAATCCACTAACAAGGTTGATCAAGTCTTGTTAACAAACTCTTTTCGTATAACAGGAAACCGGAGAATTTTCGAATAACACTAGGTAACCTCAATGGGGATATGCATGTCCCCAACAATAAGAATATCGTATTTCTTCTTGATAGTAGGAAGAGGGGATTCAAAACCTCCAATAGTAATCGTTGAAGTTTTTCCAATAGAATTAATACTGTGGACTTGAGGTTGTTTCCTCGGAAAGTGTACCGATGCTCATTACCATTAACATGAAAAGTGACATTGCCTTTGTTGCAATCAATAATAGCCCATGTAGTATTAAAAAAGGGTCTACCAAGAATAATAGACATACTATCATCCTCAGGAATATCAAGAATAACAAAGTCCGTTAAAATAGTAACGTTTGCAACCACAACAGGCACATCCTCACAAATACCGACAAGTATAGCAGTTGATTTATCAGCCATTTGCAAAGATATTTCAGTAGGTGTCAAGTTATTCAAATCAAGTCTAAGATATAAAGAGAGAGGCATAAGACTAACACCAGCTCCAAGATCACATAAAGCAGTTTTAACATAGTTTCTCTTAATGGAGCATGGTATAGTTGGTACTCCTAGATCTCCCAGTTTATTTGGTATTCCACCCTTAAAAGTATAATTAGCAAGCATGATGGAAATTTCAGCTTCTGGTATCTTTCTTTTATTAGTAATACTATCTTTCATATACTTAGCATAAGGATTCATTTTAAGCATATCAGTCAAACGCATACGCAAAAAGATAGGTCTAATCATTTCAGCAAAGCGCTCAAAATCCTCGTTATCCTTTTTCTTGGATGGTTTAGGAGGAAAAGGCATGGGTTTCTGAACCCATGGTTCTTTTTCTTTACCGTGCTTACTAGCAACGAAGTTTCTCTTATCATAACATTGATTCTTTGATTGCGGGTTATCAAGATCAACAACAGGTTCAATCTCTACATCATTGTCATTACTAGGTTGAGCATCAACATGAACATCATCATTAACATTATGACTAGGTTCATGTTCATTACCAAATTGTGTTTCAGCATCAGAAATACAAATATCATTGGGATTCTCAGGTATGTGAACAACAGGTTCCCTAGAAGCATGCAAAGTCCTATCATTTTTCTTTTTCTTCCTTTTAGAAGGACTAGGTGCATCAACATTAGTTCTCTGAGAATCTTGCTCAATTCTCTTAGGGTGGCCCTCAGGATAAAAAGGTTCCTGAGTCATTTTACTGTTGGGGAACGTAGTAATTTCAAAAAAATTCCTACGCACACGCAAGATCATGGTGATACATAGCAACGAGAGGGGAGAGTGTTGTCCACGTACCCTCGTAGACCGAAAGTGGAAACGTTAGCACAACGCGGTTGATGTAGTCGTATGTCTTCACGGCCCAACCGATCAAGCACCGAAACTACGACACCTCCGAGTTCTAGCACACGTTCAGCTTGATGACGATCCCCGGACTCTGATCCAGCAGAATGTCAGGGAAGAGTTCCGTCAGCACGACGGCATGGTGACGATCTTGATGTTCTATTGTCGTAGGGCTTCGCCTAAGCACCACTACAATATTATCGAGGACTATGGTGGAGGGGGGCACCGTACACGGCTAAGAGATCAATGATCAACTGTTGTGTCTAGAGGTGCCCCCTGCCCCTGTATATAAAGGAGCAAGGGGAGAGGTGGCCGGCCTAAGAGGAGGGCGCGCCAAGGGGGGAGTCCTACTCCCACCGGGAGTAGGACTCCTCCTTCCCTTGTTTGAGTAGGAGAGAAGGAAAGAGGGGGAGAGGAACAAGGAAAAGTGGGCTGCACCCCTTGTCCAATTCGGACCAGAGGGGGGGGGGCGCGCCTCCTTCCTTTTGGCCTCTCTCCTCTATTCCCGTATGGCCCAATAAGGCCCATATACTCCCCAGCGAATTCCCGTAACTCTCCGGTACTCTGAAAAATACCCGAATCACTCGGAACCTTTCCAATATCTGAATATAGTCGTCCAATATATCGATCTTTACGTATCGACCATTTAAAGACTCCTCGTCATGTCCCCAATCTCATCCGGGAATCCGAACTCCTTCTGTACATCAAAACTCATAAACTCATAATATAACTGTCATCGAAACCTTAAGCGTGCGGACCCTATGGGTTCGAGAACAATGTAGACATGACCAAGACACGTCTCCGGTTAATAACCAATAGCGGAACCTGGATGCTCATATTGGCTCCCATATATTCTACGAAGATCTTTATCGGTCAGACCGCATAACAACATACGTTGTTCCCTTTGTCATCGGTATGTTACTTGCCCAAGATTTGATCGTCGGTATCTCAGTACCTACTTCAATCTCATTACCGGCAAGTCTCTTTACTCATTCCGTAATACATCATCCCGCAACTAACTCATTAGTTGCAATGCTTGCAAGGCTTATAGTGATGTGCATTACTGAGTGGGCCCAGAGATACCTCTCCGACAATTGGAGTGACAAATCCTAATCTCGAAATACGCCAACCCAACAAGTACCTTCGGAGACACCTGTAGTGCACCTTTACAATCACCCAGTTACGTTGTGACGTTTGGTGGCACACAAAGTGTTCCTCCGGTAAACGGGTGTTGCATAATCTCATAGTCATAGGAATATGTATAAGTCATGAAGAAAGCAATAGCAACAAACTGAACGATCAAGTGCTAAGCTAACGGAATGGGTCATGTCAATCACATCATTCTCCTAATGATGTGACCCCGTTAATCAAATGAAAACTCATGTCTATGGTTAGGAAACATAACCATCTTTGATTAACGAGCTAGTCAAGTAGAGGCATACTAGTGATACTCTGTTTGTCTATGTATTCACACATGTATTATGTTTCCAGTTAGTACAATTTTAGCATGAATAATAAACATTTATCATGATATAAGGAAATAAATAATAACTTTATCATTGCCTCTAGGGCATATTTCCTTCAGTCTCCCACTTGCACTAGAGTCAATAATTTAGTTCACAACACCATGTGATTTAATACCAATAGTTCACATCACCATGTGCTTAACACCCATAGTTCACATCGACATGTGACCAACACCCAAAGGGTTTACTCGAGTCAATAATCTAGTTCACATCGCTATGTGATTAACACCCAAAGAGTACTAAGGTGTGATCATGTTTTGGTTGTGAGAGAAGTTTAGTCAACGGGTCTGCCATATTCAGATCCGTACGTATTTTGCAAATTTCTATGTCAACAATGCTCTGCACGGAGCTACTCTAGCTAATTGCTCCCACTTTCAATATGTATCTAGATTGAGACTTAGAGTCATCTGGATTAGTGTCAAAACTTGCATCGACGTAACCCTTTACGACGAACCTTTTGTCACCTCCATAATCGAGAAACATATCCTTATTCCACTAAGGATAATTTTGACCAATGTCCAGTGATCTACTCCTAGATCACTATTGTACTCCCTTGCTAAACTCAGGGCATGGTATACAATAGGTCTGGTACACAACATGGCATACTTTATAGAACCTATGGCTGAGGCATAGGGAATGACTTTCATTCTCTCTCTATCTTCTGCCGTGGTCAGGCTTTGAGTCTTACTCAATTTCACACCTTGTAACACAGGCAAGAACTCTTTCTTTGACTGTTCCATTTTGAACTACTTCAAAAACTTGTCAAGGTATGTACTCATTGAAAACTTATCAAGCGTCTTGATCTATCTCTATAGATCTTGATGCTCAATATGTAAGCAGCTTCACCGAGGTCTTTCTTTGAAAAACTCCTTTCAAACACTCCTTTATGCTTTGCAGAATAATTCTACATTATTTCCGATCAACAATATGTCATACGCATATACTTATCAGAAATGTTGTAGTGCTCCCACTCACTTTCTTGTAAATACAGGCTTCACCGCAAGTCTGTATAAAAATATATGCTTTGATTAACTTATCAAAGCGTATATTCCAACTCCGAGATGCTTGCACCAGTCCATAGATGGATCGCTGGAGCTTCATATTTTGTTAGTACCTTTAGGATTGACAAAACCTTCTGGTTGCATCATATACAACTCTTCTTTAATAAATCCATTAAGGAATGCAGTTTTGTTTATCCATTTGCCAGATTTCATAAAATACGGCAATTGCTAACATGATTCGGACAGGCTTAAGCATAGATACGAGTGAGAAACTCTCATCGTAGTCAACACCTTGAACTTGTCGAAAACCTTTTGCGACAATTCTAGCTTTGTAGATAGTAACACTACTATCAGCGCCCGTCTTCCTCTTGAAGATCCATTTAATCTCAATGACTCACTGATCATTGGGCAAGTCAATCAAAGTCCATACTTTGTTCTCATACATGGATCTCATCTCAGATTTCATGGCCTCAAACCATTTCGTGGAATCTGGGCTCATCATCGCTTTCTCATAGTTCGCAAGTTCGTCATGGTCAAGTAACATGACCTCCAGAACAGGATTACCGTACCACTCTGGTGCGGATCTCACTCTGGTTGATCTATGAAGTTCTGTAGTAACTTGATCTGAAGTTTCATGATCATCATCATTAACATCCTCTCTTGTTGGTGTAGACATCACTAGAACTGATTTCTGTGATGAACTATTTTCCAATTCGGGAGAAGGTACAATTACCTTATCAAGTTCCATTTTCCTCCCACTCACTTCTTTCGAGAGAACTCCTTCTCTAGAAAGGATCCATTCTCAGCAACGAATATCTTGCCTTCGGATCTGCGATAGAAGGTGTACCCAACAGTTTCTTTTGGGTATCCTATGAAGATTTACTTCTCCGATTTGGGTTCGAGCTTATCATGTTGAAAACTTTTTCACATAAGCATCAGTCCCAAACTTTAAGAAATGACAGCTGAGATTTCTCGCCAAACCATAGTTCATATGGTGTCATCTCCACGGATTTAGATGGTGCCCTATTTAATGTGAATGTAGCCGTCTCTAATGCATAACCCCAAAACGATAGTGGTAGAACGGTAAGAGACATCATAGATCGCACTATATCTAATAAAGTACGGTTATGACATTCGGACACACCATTACACTGTGGTGTTCCAGGTGGCGTGAGTAGTGAAACTATTTCACATTGTTTTAAATGAAGGCCAAACTCGTAACTCAAATATTTTACTCCTGCGATCATATCGTAGAAACTTTTATTTTTGTTATGATGATTCTCCACTTCACTATGAAATTACTTGAACTTTTCAAATGTTTTAGACTTGTGTTTCATCAAGTAGATATACTCATATCTGCTCAAATCATCTGTGAAGATCAGAAAATAATGATACCTGCCGTGAGCCTCAATATTCATTGGACCACATACATCAGTATGTATGATTTCCAACAAATCTTTGCTCGCTCCAATGTTCCGGAGAACGGAGTCTTAGTCATCTTGCCCATGAGGCATGGTTCGCAAGCATCAACTGATTCATAATCAAGTGATTCCAAAAGCCCATCAGCATGGATTTTCTTCATGCGCTTTACACCGATATGACCTAAATGGCAGTGCCACAAATAAGTTGCACTATCATTATTAACTTCGCATCTTTTGGCTTCAATATTATGAAAATGTGTATTACCATGATCGAGATCCAACAAACCATTTTTATTGGGTGTATGACCATAGAAGGTTTTATTCATGTAAACAGAACAACAATTATTCTCTAACTTACATGAATAACCGTATTGCAATAAACATGATCCAATCATATTCATGCTCAATGAAAACACTAAATAACATTTATTTTAGGTTTAACACTAATCCCGAAAGTATAGGGAGTGTGCGATGATGATCATATCAATCTTGGAACCATTTCCAATACACATCGTCACTTCACGCTTAACTAGTCTATGTTCATTCTGCAACTCCCGTTTCGAGTTACTATTCTTAGCAACTGAACTAGTATCAAATACTGAGGGGTTGCTATAAACAGTAGTAAAGTACACATCAATAACATGTATATCAAATATACCTATGTTCACTTTGCCATCCTTCTTATCCGCCAATTACTTGGGGTAGTTCCGCTTCCAATGACCAGTCCCTTTGCAGCAGAAGCACTCAGTTTCAGGCTTAGGTCCAGACTTGGTTTTTTTTTCACTTGAGCAGCAACTTGTTTGCCGTTCTTCTTGAAGTTCCCCTTTCTTCCCTTTGTCCCTTTACTTGAAACTAGTGGTTTTGTTTACCATCAACACTTGATGCTTTTCTTGATTTCTACCTTCATTGATTTCAGCATCACGAAGAGCTTGGGAATTGTTTCCATTATCCCTTGCATATTATAGTTCATCACGAAGTTCTACTAACTTGGTGATGGTGACTAGATAATTATGTCAATCACTATTTTATTTGGAAGATTAACTCCCACTTGATTCAAGCCATTGTAGTACCCAGACAATCTGAGCACATGCTCACTGATTGAGCTATTCTCCTCCATCTTTTAGCTATAGAACTTGTTGGAGACTTCATATCTCTAAACTCGGGTATTTGCTTGAAATATTAACTTTGACTCCTGGAACATCTCATATGGTCCATGACGTTCAAAACGTCTTTGAAGTCCCGATTCTAAGCCGTTTAAGCATGGTGCACATAACTATCAAGTAGTCATCATATTGAGCTAGCCAAACGTTCATAACATCTGCATCTGCTCCTGCAATAGGTTTGTCACCTAGCGGTGCATCAAGGACATAATTCTTCTGTGCAGCAATGAGCAAAAACCTCAGATCACGGATCCAATCCGCATCATTGCTACTAACATCTTTCAACTTATAATGCTACCGTCAATCAAAGCAAGATAAGATGCATAAAAGATAAATATCACATGCAATCAAAATATGTGACATGATATGGCCATCATCATCTTGTGCCTTTGATCTCCATCTCCAAAGCATCGTCATGATTTCCATCGTCACCGACATGACACCATGATCTCTATCATCTTGATCTATATCAATGTGTCGTCACATGGTCGTCTTGCCAACTATTGCTCTTGCAACTATTGCTATCGCATAGCGATAAAGTAAAGCAATTATTTGGCGCTTGCATCTTATGCAATAAAGAGACAACCATAAGTCTTCTGCCAGTTGCCGATAACTTCAACAAAACATGATCATCTTATACAACAACTTATATCTCATCATGTCTTGACCATATCACATCACAACATGCCCTGCAAAAACAAGTTAGACGTCCTCTACTTTGTTGTTGCAAGTTTTACGTGGATGCTACGGGCTTAGCAAGAACCGTTCTTACCTACGCATCAAAACCACAACGATAGTTTGTCAAGTTGGTGATGTTTTAACCTTCTCAAGGACCGGGCGTAGCCACACTCGGTTCAACTAAAGTTGGAGAAACTGACACCCGCTAGTCACCTGTGTGCATAGCACGGCGGTAAAACTAGTCTCGCGTAAGCGTACGCGTAATGTCGGTCCGGGCCACTTCATCCAACAATACCGCCGAACCAAAGTGTGGCATGCTGGTAAGCAGTATGACTTATATCGCCCACAACTCACTTGTGTTCTACTCGTGCATATTACATCAACGCATAAAACCAGGCTCAGATGCCACTATTGGGGAACGTAGTAATTTCAAAAAAAATCCTACGCACACGCAAGATCATGGTGATGCATAGCAACGAGAGGGGAGAGTGTTGTCCACGTACCCTCGTAGACCAAAAGCGGAAGCGTTAGCACAACGCGGTTGATGTAGTCGTACGTCTTCATGGCCCGACCGATCAAGCACCAAAACAACGGCACCTCCGAGTTCTAGCACACGTTCAGCTCGATGACGATCCCCGGACTCCGATCCAGCAGAATGTCGGGGAAGAGTTCCGTCAGCACGACGGCGTGGTGACGATCTTGATGTTCTACTGTCGCAGGGCTTCGCCTAAGCACCACTACAATATTATCGAGGACTATGGTGGAGGGGGGCACCGTACACGGCTAAGAGATCAATGATCAACTGTTGTGTCTAGAGGTGCCCCCTACCCCTGTATATAAAGGATCAAGGGGAGAGGTGGCCGGCCTAGGAGGAGGGCGCGCCAAGGGGGGAGTCCTACTCCCACCGAAAGTAGGACTCCTCCTTCCCTTGTTGGAGTAGGAGAGAAGGAAAGAGGGGGAGAGGAACAAGGAAAAGTGGGCTGCACCCCTTGTCCAATTCGGACCAGAGGGGGGGCGCACGCCTCCTTTCTTTTGGCCTCTCTCCTCTATTCCCGTATGGCCCAATAAGGCCCATATACTCCCCGGCGATTTCCCGTAACTCTCCGGTACTCCGAAAAATACCCGAATCACTCGGAACCTTTCCGATGTCCGAATATAGTCGTCCAATATATCGATCTTTATGTCTCGACCATTTCAAGATTCCTCGTCATGTCCCCGATCTCATCCGGGACTCCGAACTCCTTCGGTACATCAAAACTCATAAACTCATAATATAACTGTCATCGAAACCTTAAGCGTGCGGACCCTATGGGTTCGAGAACAATGTAGACATGACCGAGACACGTCTCCGGTCAATAACCAATAGCGGAGCCTGGATGCTCATATTGGCTCCCACATATTCTACCAAGATCTTTATCGGTCAGACCGCATAACAACATACGTTGTTCCCTTTGTCATCGGTATGTTACTTGCCCGAGATTTGATCGTCGGTATCTCAATACCTAGTTCAATCTCGTTACCGGCAAGTCTCTTTACTCGTTCCGTAATACATCATCCCGCAACTAACTCATTAGTTGCAATGCTTGCAAGGCTTATAGTGATGTGCATTACTGAGTGGGCCCAGAGATACCTCCCCGACAATTGGAGTGACAAATCCTAATCTCGAAATACGCCAACCCAAAAATTACCTTCGGAGACACCTGTAGAGCACCTTTATAATCACCCAGTTACGTTGTGACGTTTAGTGGCACACAAAGTGTTCCTCCGGTAAACGGGAGTTGCATAATCTCATAGTCATAGGAATATGTACAAGTCATGAAGAAAGCAATAGCAACAAACTGAACGATCAAGTGCTAAGCTAACAGAATGGGTCATGTCAATCACATCATTCTCCTAATGATGTGACCCCATTAATCAAATGACAACTCATGTCTATGGTTAGGAAATATAACCATCTTTGATTAACGAGCTAGTCAAGTAGAGGCATACTAGTGATACTCTGTTTGTCTATGTATTCACACATGTTTTATGTTTCCAGTTAATACAATTCTAGCATGAATAATAAAATTTATCATGATATAAGGAAATAAATAATAACTTTATCATTGCCTCTAGGGCATATTTCCTTCATCTACCCCCTGTAGTCATAACTCTAATAGCATTATCATTTTTCTTCTTATTTATTTCATTGAGCAAATCATTCTGAGCTTTAAGCACTTGTTCTACTTGAGTGGTAACCATAGAAGCATGTTTACTAATAAGTTTAAGTTCACCTTTAAATCTAGACATATAATCACTCAAGTGTTCAATCGTATAAGCATTACGTTTCAATTGTCTACTAACATAAGCATTGAAGTTTTCTTGTTTAACAATCAAACTCATCTAAGCATTGGCTAGCAAAGTTAGCAGATGAGATTTCACCCTTATCAAATCTATAGAGAGAATTTACTTTTACTACCTGTGTAGGGTTATCAAGACCACGAATTTCTTCAATAGGTGGTAAATTCGTAACATATTCAACTTTAATACCTTTTTCTTTCATAGATGTCTTTGCCTCTTGCATATCTTCAGGACTAAGAAATAGAATACCCCTTTTCTTCGGAGTTGGCTTAGGAGTTGGTTCAGGATGTGTCCAATCATTATCATTACTCAACATATTATTCAATAGCAATTCAGCTTGCTCAACAGTTCTTTCCCTGAAAACACAACCAACACAACTATCCAGGTGGTCTCTGGAAGCATCGGTTAGTCCATTATAAAAGATATCAAGTATTTCATTTTTCTTGAGTGGATGATCAGTCAAAGTATTAAGTAACCGGAGAAGCCTCCCCCAAGCTTGTGGGAGACTCTTTCTTCAATTTGCATAAAATTATATATTTTCCTTAAGGCAGCTTGTTTCTTATGAGCGGGGAAATATTTAGCAGAGAAGTAATAAATCATATCCTAGGGACTACGCACACAACCAGGATCAAGAGAATTAAACCATATTTTAGCATCACCCTTTAATGAGAACATAAACAACTTAAGGATAAAGTAATAGCGAGTTTTTTCATCATTAGTGAACAGGGTGGCTATATCATTTAATTTGGTAAGATGTGCCACAACAGTTTCAGATTCATAGGCATAAAAAGGATTAGATTCAACCAAAGTAATTAACTCAGGGTCGATAGAGAAATCATAATCCTTATCGGAAATACAAATAGGCGAAGTAGCAAAAGCAGGGTCATATTTCATTCTAGCATTCAAAGACTTTTCTTTCAGCTTAGCTAACAATTTCTTAAGATCATATCTATCATTGCAAGCTAAAAAGTCTCTAGCAGTTTCTTCATCCATAACATAACCCTCAGGCACAATAGGCAATTCATATCTAGGGGGAGAATCTTCATCATCGCTTTCATCAATATTATCAGCTTTAATAAGTTCATTCTCTCTAACCCTAGCAAGTTGTTCATCAAGAAATTCACCTAGTGGCACAATATTATCAAACATAGAAGTAGTTTCATCATAAGTATCATGCAAAGCAGAAGTGGCATCATCAATAATATGCGACATATCAGAATAAATAGCAGGAGTAGGTGTCGCAAGTTCACTCAAAACAGAAGGTGAATAAAGTGCAGAGCTAGATGGCAGTTCCATACATCCCCTTGTAGTTGAGGGAAAAATATAGGTTCTTTCATCTTTCAAGTTCTTCATCGTGATCAACAGATATAAATCCCAAGTGACTCAAAGAATAGAGCTATGCTCCCCGGCAACGGTGCTAGAAAATAGTCTTGATAACCCACAAGTATAGGGGATCGCAATAGTTTTCGAGGGTAGAGTATTCAACCCAAATTTATTAATTCGACATAAGGGGAGCCAAAGAATATTCTCAAGTATTAACAGTTGAGTTGTCAATTCAAATGCACCTGAAAGACTTAATATCTGCAGCAAAATATTTAGTAGCAAAGTAATATGGAAGTAATGGTAGCTGTCGGTGTCAAAACCGGTGGATCTCGGGTAGGGGGTCCCGAACTGTGCGTCTAAGGCGGATGGTAACATGAGGCAGGGGACACGATGTTTTACCCAGGTTCGGGCCCTCTTGATGGAGGTAAAACCCTATGTCCTGCTTGATTATTCTTGATAGTATGAGTAGTACAAGAGTTGATCTACCACGAGATCAGAGAGGCTAAACCCTAGAAGCTAGCCTATGGTATGATTGTATGTTGTCCTACGGACTAAAACCCTCCAGTTTATATAGACACCGGAGGGGGCTAGGGTTACACAGAGTCGGTTACAAGGAAGGAGATCTATATATCTGTATTGCCAAGCTTGCCTTCCACACCAAGGAGAGTCCCATCCGGACACAGGACGAAGTCTTCAATCTCGTATCTTCATAGTCCAACAATCCGGCCAAAGGATATAATCCGACTTTCCGGATACCCCCTAATCCAGCACTCCCTCAGTAGCCCCTGAACCAGGCTTCAATGACGATAAGTCCGGCGCGCAGATTGTCTTCGGCATTGCAAGGCGGGTTCCTCCTCCGAATACTTCATAGAAGATCTTGAACACGAGGATCGTGTCCGGCTCTACAAAATAAGTTTTACCACCGCAGAGGGAATAATATTTATACAAATCTAATCTGCTGACGTACCCCGTAGTGTGACATCACACCATAGCCAGGTCTTTACTCGAATCGTTTTTCATAACCTATCTCAACGTGTTTCGCGAGGCGGTTTCCTTGGCACGTCTTGTCGAAGCAGAGATCGTGTCCCCTTATTACGGGATTCCCATTAATACGGACGTGGGTAACCCAACCGCGCCATCAATTATGGCACTTGAGGGATAAGCAAGTTTTACCAGGCTGGTGGGGGCACATAGTTCCGTCCGCCCTTATAAAGGGATAAGGTCTCACCTTTTTCTACCCACGCCTTCTTCCTCCTTGCTCATCCATTCTCGCGCACTCGAGCTCCAGTGCCCAAGTCTACATCCTTCTCCTCAACTCTCTCCAAACATGTCTAGAGCGGGAGGCAAGTGGATGGCCTCCTCCGTCACGGATGGACACATCAAGAAACTACGTGGAGCCGGATACTTAGCCGCGGATATCACGCACCGGCTGCCAGCCGCGGGGCAGATCGTCCCTACCCCGGAACCTCACGAAAGGGTGGTTTTCCTCCCCCACTTCGCCCGCGGACTGGGGTTTCCCCTCCATCCATTCGTCCGCGGCCTTATGTTCTATCACGGGCTGGACTTTCATGATCTGGCCCCGAATTTCATCCTCAACATCTCGGCGTTCATCATCGTGTGTGAGGCTTTCCTCCGCATCCGGCCCCACTTCGGCCTATGGCTGAAGACCTTCAATATCAAGCCGAAGGTAGGAGGCGGCCAACAAGCGGAATGCAACGGAGCCATGGTGGGCAAAATGCCCAACGTTACATGGCTTGAGGGTTCCTTCGTGGAGACCATAATGAAGGAAATATGCCCTAGAGGCAATAATAAAGTTATTATTTATTTCCTTATATCATGATAAATGTTTATTATTCATGCTAGAATTGTATTAACCGGAAACATAATACATGTGTGAATACATAGACAAACAGAGTGTCACTAGTATGCCTCTATTTGACTAGCTCGTTAATCAAAGATGGTTATGTTTCCTGACCATGAACAAATGAGTTGTTATTTGATTAACGAGGTCACATCATTAGTTGAATGATCTGATTGACATGACCCATTCCATTAGCTTAGCACCTGATCGTTTAGTATGTTGCTATTGCTTTCTTCATGACTTATACATGTTCCTATGACTATGAGATTATGCAACTCCCGTTTACCGGAGGAACACTTTGGGTACTACCAAACGTCACAACATAACTGGGTGATTATAAAGGAGTACTACAGGTGTCTCCAATGGTCGATGTTGGGTTGGCGTATTTCGAGATTAGGATTTGTCACTCCGATTGTCGGAGAGGTATCTCTGGGCCCTCTCGGTAATACACATCACATAAGCCTTGCAAGCATTACAACTAATATGTTAGTTGTGAGATGATGTATTACGGAACGAGTAAAGAGACTTGCCGGTAACGAGATTGAACTAGGTATTGGATACCGACGATCGAATCTCGGGCAAGTAACATACCGAAGACAAAGGGAACAACGTATGTTGTTATGCGGTCTGACCGATAAAGATCTTCGTAGAATATGTAGGAGCCAATATGGGCATCCAGGTCCCGCTATTGGTTATTGACCAGAGACGTGTCTCGGTCATGTCTACATTGTTCTCGAACCCGTAGGGTCCGCACGCTTAAGGTTACGATGACAGTTATATTATGAGTTTATGCATTTTGATGTACCGAAGGTTGTTCGGAGTCCCGGATGTGATCACGGACATGACGAGGAGTCTCGAAATGGTCGAGACATAAAGATTGATATATTGGAAGCCTATGTTTGGACATCGGAAGTGTTCCGGGTGAAATCGGGATTTTACCGGGTTACCGGGAGGTTACCGGAACCCCCTGGGAACCACATGGGCCTTCATGGGCCTTAGTGGAAAGGAGAAAGGGGCAGCCCAAGGGGGCTGCGCGCCTCCCCCCTTCCCCTAGTCCTATTAGGACTAGGAGAGGTGGCCGGCCACCCCTCTCCCTCTTTCCCCCTTGGGAATCCTAGTTGGAATAGGATTGGAGGGGAGTCCTACTCCCGGTAGGAGTAGGACTCCTCCTGCGCCTCCTCCTCCTGGCCGGCGCACCCTCCCCCCTTGGCTCCTTTATATACTGAGGCAGGGGCACCTCTAAACACACAAGTTGACACAAGTTGATCCACGTGATCAATTCCTTAGCCGTGTGCGGTGCCCCCTGCCACCATATTCCTCGATAATACTGTAGCGGAGTTTAGGCGAAGCCCTGCTGCTGTAGTTCATCAAGATCGTCACCACGCCGTCGTGCTGACGGAACTCTTCCCCGACACTTTGCTGGATCGGAGTCCGGGGATCGTCATCGAGCTGAACGTGTGCTCGAACTCGGAGGTGCCGTAGTTTCGGTGCTTGATCGGTTGGATCGTGAAGACGTACGACTACTTCCTCTACGTCGTGTCATCGCTTCCGCAGTCGGTCTGCGTAGGGTACGTAGACAACACTCTCCTCTCGTTGCTATGCATCACATGATCCTGTGTGCGCGTAGGAAATTTTTTGAAATTACTACGAAACCCAACAGTGGCATCCGAGCCTAGGTTATTGATGTTGATGTTATATGCACGAGTAGAACACAAGTGAGTTGTGGACGATACAAGTCATACTGCCTACCAGCATGTCATATTTTGGTTTGGCGGTATTGTTGGACGAGACGACCCGGACCAACCTTACGCGTACGCTTACGCGAGACCGGTTCCCTCGACGTGCTTTGCACATAGATGGCTTGCGGGCGACTGTCTCTCCAACTTTAGTTGAACCGAGTATGGCTACGCCCGGTCCTTGAGAAGGTTAAAACGGAGTCTATTTGACAAACTATCGTTGTGGTTTTGATGCGTAGGTGAGATTGGTTCTTACTTAAGCCCGTAGCAGCCACGTAAAACATGCAACAACAAAGTAGAGGACGTCTAACTTGTTTTTGCAGGGCATGTTGTGATGTGATATGGTCAAAGCATGATGCTGAATTTTATTGTATGAGATGATCATGTTTTGTAACCGAGTTATCGGCAACTGGCAGGAGCCATATGGTTGTCGCTTTATTGTATGCAATGCAATCGCGATGTAATGCTTTACTTTATTACTAAACGGTAGTGATAGTCGTGAAAGCATAAGATTGGCGAGACGACAACGATGCTACGATGGAGATCAAGGTGTCGCGCCGGTGACGATGGTGATCATGACGGTGCTTCGGAGATGGAGATCACAAGCACAAGATGATGATGGCCATATCATATCACTTATATTGATTGCATGTGATGTTTATATTTTTATGCATCTTATCTTGCTTTGATTGACGGTAGCATTATAAGATGATCTCTCACTAAATTATCAAGAAGTGTTCTCCCTGAGTATGCACCGTTGCGAAAGTTCTTCGTGCTGAGACACCACGTGATGATCGGGTGTGATAGGCTCTACGTTCAAATACAACGGGTGCAAAACAGTTGCGCACACAGAATACTCAGGTTAAACTTGACGAGCCTAGCATATGCAGATATGGCCTCGGAACACGGAGACCGAAAGGTCGAGCGTGAATCATATAGTAGATATGATCAACATAATGATGTTCACCGATGAAACTACTCCATCTCACGTGATGATCGGACATGGTTTAGTTGATTTGGATCACGTGATCACTTAGAGGATTAGAGGGATGTCTATCTAAGTGGGAGTTCTTAAGTAATATGATTAAATTGAACTTAAATTTATCATGAACTTAGTCCTGGTAGTATTTTGCAAATCATGTTGTAGATCAATAGCTCGCATTGTTGCTTCCCTGTGTTTATTTTGATATGTTCCTAGAGAAAATTGTGTTGAAAAATGTTAGTAGCAATGTTGCGGATTTGATCCGTGATCTGAGGTTAAATCCTCATTGCTGCACAGAAGAATTATGTCCTTAATGCACCGCTAGGTGACGGACCTATTGCAGGAGCAAATGCAGACGTTATGAACGTTTGGCTAGCTCAATATGATGACTACTTGATAGTTTAAGTGCACCATGCTTAACGGCTTAGAATCGGGACTTCAAAGACGTTTTGAATGTCATGGACCATATGAGATGTTCCAGGAGTTGAAGCTAATATTTCAAGCAAATACCCGAGTTGAGAGATATGAAGTCTCCAACAAGTTCTATAGCTAAAAGATGGAGGAGAATCGCTCAACTAGTGAGCATGTGCTCAGATTGTCTGAGTACTACAATCGCTTGAATCAAGTGGGAGTTAATCTTCCAGATAAGATAGTGATTGACAGAATTCTCTAGTCACCATCACCAAGTTAGTAGAACTTCGTGATGAACTATGACATGCAAGGGATAACGGAAACGATTCCCAAGCTCTTCGTAATGCGGAAATTGACGAAGGTAGAAATCGAGAAAAACATCAAGTGTTGATGGTAGACAAGACCACTAGTTTCAAGAAAAGGGGCAGAAGGAAGAAGGGGAACTTCAAGAAGAACAGCAAGCAAGTTGCTGCTCAAGTGAAGAAGCCCAAGTCTGATCCTAAGCCTGAGACTAAGTGTTTCTACTGCAAAGGGACTGGTCACTGGAAGCGGATCTACCCCAAGTGATTGGCGGATAAGAAGGATGGTAAAGTGAACATAAGTATATTTGATATACATGTTATTGATGTGTACTTTACTAGTGTTTATCGCAAACCCTCAGTATTTGATACTAGTTCAGTTGCTAAGATTAGTAACTCGAAACGGGAGTTGCAGAATAAACAGAAACTAGTTAAGGGTGAAGTGATGATGTGTGTTGAAAGTAGTTTCAAGATTGATATGATCATCATCGCACACTCCCTATTCTTTCGGGATTAGTGTTGAACCTAAATAAATGTTATTTGGTGTTTGCGTTGAGCATGAATATGATTTGATCATGTTTATTGCAATACGGTTATTCATTTAAGTAAGAGAATAAACTGTTGTTCTATTTACATGAATAAAACCTTATATGGTTACACACCCAATGAAAATGGTTCATTGGATCTCGATCGTAGTGATACACATATTCATAATATTGATGCCAAAAGATGCAAAGTTAATAATGATAGTGCAACTTATTTGTGGCACTGCCGTTTGGGTCATATCGGTGTAAAGCGCATGAAGAAACTCCATAAAGATGGATTTTCGGAATCACTTGGTTATGAATCATTTGATGCTTGCGAACCGTGCCTTTTGGGCAAGATGACTAAAACTCCGTTCTTCGGAACAATGGAACGAGTTACTGACTTGTTGGAAATAATACATACCGATGTATGCGATCCAATGAGTGCTGTTGCTCGTGGCAAGCATCGTTGTTTTCTGACCTTCACAAGATGATTTGAGCAGATATGGGTATATCTACTTGATGAAACATAAGTCTGAAATAGTTGAAAGGTTCAAAGAATTTCAGAGTGAAGTGGAAAAATCATCGTAACAAGAAAATAAAGTTTCTGCGATCTGATCGCGGAGACAAATATTTAAGTTACGAGTTTGGTCTTCAATTAAAACAATGTGGAATAGTTTCACAGCTCACGCCACCTGGAACACCACATCGTTATGGTGTGTCCGAACGTCGTAACCGCACTTTATTTGATATGGTGCGATCTATGATATCTCTTTACCACTATCGTTTTGGGGTTATGCATTAGAGACAGCTGCATTCACGTTTTAAAATAGGGCACCATCTAAATCCGTTGAGACGACACTGTATGAACTATGGTTTAGCAGTAAACCTAAGCTGTTGTTTATTAAAGTTTGGGGCTGCGATGCTTATGTGAAAAAGTTTCATCCTGATAAGCTCGAACCCAAATCGGAGAAGTGTGTCTTCATAGAATACCCAAAGGAAATTGTTGGGTACACCTTCTATCACAGATCCGAAGGCAAGACATTCGTTGCTAAAATGGATCCTTTCCAGAGAAGGAGTTTCTCTCGAAAGAAGTGAGTGGGAGGAAAGTAGAACTTGACGAGGTAACTGTACCTGCTCCCTTACTGGAAAGTAGTTCATCACAGAAAACTGTTTCAGTGACACCTACACCAGTTAGTGAGGAAGCCAATGATAATGATCATGAAACTTCAGATCAAGATACTACTGAACCGCGTAGATCAACCAGAGTAAGATCCGCACCAGAGTGGTACGGTAATCCTGTTCTGGAGGTCATGCTACTAGATCATGATGAACCTACGAACTATGAAGAAGCAATGGTGAGCCCAGATTCCGCAAAGTGGCTAGAAGCCATGAAATCTGAGATGGGATCCATGTATGAGAACAAAGTATGGACTTTGGTTGACTTGCCCGATGATCGGCAAGCGATTGAGAATAAATGGATCTTTAAGAAGAAGACTGACGCTGATGGTAATGTTACTGTCTACAAAGCTCGATTTGTCGCAAAAGGTTTTCGTCAAGTTCAAGGAATTGACTACGATGAGACCTTCTCACCCGTAGCGATGCTTAAAGTCCGTCCGAATCATGTTAGCAATTGCCGCATTTTATGAATATGAAATTTGGCAAATGGATGTCAAAACTACATTCCTAAATGGATTTCTGGAAGAAGAGTTGTATATGATGCAACCAGAAGGTTTTGTCGATCCAAAGGGAGCTAACAAAGTGTGCAAGCTCCAGCGATCCATTTATGGACTGGTGCAAGAATCTCGGAGTTGGAATATATGCTTTGATAAGTTGATCAAAGCATATAGTTATTGTACAGACTTACAGTGAAGCCTGTATTTACAAGAAAGTGAGTGGGGGCACTACAACATTTCTGATAAGTATATGTGAATGACATATTGTTGATCGGAAATAATGTAGAATTATTCTGCAAAGCATGAAAGGATACTTGAATAAAAGTTTTTCAAAGAAAGACCTTGGTGAAGCTGCTTACACATTGAGCATCAAGATCTATATAGATAGATGAAGACGCTTGATAAGATTTTTTCAATGAATACATACCTTGATAAATTTTCGAAATAGTTCAAAATGGAACAGTCAAAGAAGGAGTTCTTGCCTGTGTTGCAAGGTGTTAAGTTGAGTAAGACTCAAAGCCCGACCACGGCAGAAAATAGAAAGAGAATGAAAGTCATTCCCTATGCCTCAGTCATAGGTTCTATAAAGTATGCCATGCTGTATACCAGATCTATTGTATGCCATACCACTGAGTTTGGCAAGGGAGTACAATAGTGATCTAGGAGTAGATCACTGGAGAGCGGTCAAAATTGTCCTTAGTGGAATAAGGATATGTTTCTCGATTACGGAAAAGGGTTCGTCGTAAAAGGTTACGCTGATGCAAGTTTGACACTAATCTAGATGACTCTAAGTCTTGATCTAGATACATATTGAAAGTGGGAGCAATTAGCTAGAGTAGCTCCGTGCAGAGCATTGTAGACATAGAATTCGCAAAATACTTACGGATCTGTATATGACATACCCGTTGACTAAGATTCTCTCACAAGCAAAACATGATCACACCTTAGTACTCCTTGAGTGTTAATCACATAGCGATGTGAACTAGATTACTGAATCTAGTAAACCCTTTGGGTGTTGGTCACATAGCGATGTGAACTATGGGTGTTAATCACATGGTGATGTGAACTATTGCTGTTAAATCACATGGCGATGTGAACTAGATTATTGACTCTAGTACAAGTGGGAGACTGAAGGAAATATGCCCTAGAGGCAATAATAAAGGTATTATTTATTTCCTTATATCATGATAAATGTTTATTATTCATGCTAGAATTGTATTAACCGGAAACATAATACATGTGTGAATACATAGACAAACAGAGTGTCACTAGTATGCCTCTATTTGACTAGCTCGTTAATCAAAGATGGTTATGTTTCCTGACCATGAACAAATGAGTTGTTATTTGATTAACGAGGTCACATCATTAGTTGAATGATCTGATTGACATGACCCATTCCATTAGCTTAGCACCTGATCGTTTAGTATGTTGCTATTGCTTTCTTCATGACTTATACATGTTCCTATGACTATGAGATTATGCAACTCCCGTTTACCGGAGGAACACTTTGGGTACTACCAAACGTCACAACGTAACTGGGTGATTATAAAGGAGTACTACAGGTGTCTCCAATGGTCGATGTTGGGTTGGCGTATTTCGAGATTAGGATTTGTCACTCCGATTGTCGGAGAGGTATCTCTGGGCCCTCTCGGTAATACACATCACATAAGCCTTGCAAGCATTACAACTAATATGTTAGTTGTGAGATGATGTATTACGGAACGAGTAAAGAGACTTGCCGGTAACGAGATTGAACTAGGTATTGGATACCGACGATCGAATCTCGGGCAAGTAACATACCGATGACAAAGGGAACAACGTATGTTGTTATGCGGTCTGACCGATAAAGATCTTCGTAGAATATGTAGGAGCCAATATGGGCATCCAGGTCCCGCTATTGGTTATTGACCAGAGACGTGTCTCGGTCATGTCTACATTGTTCTCGAACCCGTAGGGTCCGCACGCTTAAGGTTACGATGACAGTTATATTATGAGTTTATGCATTTTGATGTACCGAAGGTTGTTCGGAGTCCCGGATGTGATCACGGACATGACGAGGAGTCTCGAAATGGTCGAGACATAAAGATTGATATATTGGAAGCCTATGTTTGGACATCGGAAGTGTTCCGGGTGAAATCGGGATTTTACCGGGTTACCGGGAGGTTACCGGAACCCCCCGGGAACCACATGGGCCTTCATGGGCCTTAGTGGAAAGGAGAAAGGGGCAGCCCAAGGGGGCTGCGCGCCTCCCCCCTTCCCCTAGTCCTATTAGGACTAGGAGAGGTGGCCGGCCACCCCTCTCCCTCTTTCCCCCTTGGGAATCCTAGTTGGAATAGGATAGGAGGGGAGTCCTACTCCCGGTAGGAGTAGGACTCCTCCTGCGCCTCCTCCTCCTGGCCGGCGCACCCTCCCCCCTTGGCTCCTTTATATACTGAGGCAGGGGCACCTCTAAACACACAAGTTGACACAAGTTGATCCACGTGATCAATTCCTTAGCCGTGTGCGGTGCCCCCTGCCACCATATTCCTCGATAATACTGTAGCGGAGTTTAGGCGAAGCCCTGCTGCTGTAGTTCATCAAGATCGTCACCACGCCGTCGTGCTGACGGAACTCTTCCCCGACACTTTGCTGGATCGGAGTCCGGGGATCGTCATCGAGCTGAACGTGTACTCGAACTCGGAGGTGTCGTAGTTTCGGTGCTTGATCGGTTGGATCGTGAAGACGTACGACTACTTCCTCTACGTCGTGTCATCGCTTCCGCAGTCGGTCTGCGTAGGGTACGTAGACAACACTCTCCTCTCGTTGCTATGCATCACATGATCCTGTGTGCGCGTAGGAAATTTTTTGAAATTACTACGAAACCCAACACATAAAGGGGTGGCAATCGGGTGGTTCTACATCACCGAGTCGTGCGACACCAACTGGGTGGCGGCCCCCCGAGTTTCGATCCAGAATCCCCACGCGGCTCACTTCCTGGAAGGAGAAGGGCCTGTCTTGGGGCTCATCGGTGGAGCTGGACGGACTCCAGAAGTGTATCCGGAACATGACAAGCAAGAAACTTAAGCTTGTCAACATAGTCCAGGTCATGCTCTTCCGCCGGATCCTCCCGTGTCAACAACGGGCTTTCAACTTATGGGAGTTCGACCCGGCCCAGCACCAGACTCTGCACGAGCTCTTCGACATGACACATAAGGACGTCTGGAAGGTGTTGTTCAAAGGCGCCGAGGTCCCCCCTTCTCTTACTGAGGACCGTGGGCTAAGCGCGAAGCGCCCTGCGAATCCGGTAAGCTCTGTACACCGGGTAGGGTATTTATTTCCCATAGCTTAACCATGTGCGGGGTCTGAGCTCCCATGCCTTTGACAGGACTGGGTGGAGATATCGGAGCAGATTAACTGTCCGTCCCCTCTGCCCGAAGACCCTGCAGACGCTCTCCTGACGGAGATGCGGACTCCGGCTCCTTATGAGGTGCCGGAGAAGACCAAGAAGAAGGCCACGGGAACCCGAAAGAGTTCCCGGCGCCAGGTGGTATCGGACACATCGTCCGATAACTCCGAGACGCACTCCTCCCATGAAAATGAGGAGAAGGAAGATGAAGATTATCCACCTCCAGCCGGGGGAGACAAGAAAAGGAAGGCTGCCCCAACCGGGGAGGCCGAAGGGTCCAAGAAGGGAAGGACTCTCCTTCCGGACTACTCCACCACCGCCACCGACGGCGAAGACGAGTGGCTGCTCAGGGCCAAGCCCCTGGCAAAGTCGTAAGTATTCGGATACCAAAGTAACTCATAGCATACTTTTGTTGCACTGCTTCTCCTAACGTCGAATATGATTATGCAGTCCGCCCCAAGCCCGTATCGATGTATCCTCGTCGAACGGTTCCTTGGACTCATTGAACATGAATAGTGATACACTTCCAACCACCTCCTCTCCTTGCCCTATGGACAATGCCAAGGTATTGTCTCAAGGGGCACCGAGCCGGGGGGAGATAGTCCCGGAGGCGGCTCAAGGCAACCTTCCGGACTCCAGGAGCAAGGGGAGCAAGGCTCCCAGGGGCTCCAAGTTCGGCCCTTAGCCGAACACCGCGCTGGAACTTCCAGTGGTTCCGAACTCGGGCAGGCGGCCCCCTTCTAAGAGGGGTGAGCTGTCCGTGCCGGTGACCTCTGTCCATCCAGAGGCACCGGACAACCTGCTGGGAGCGCTTCGCGGCGCTTCCATCGACGAAGACCACCGCACTATTATGAGTGCGGTGATCAAGAAGGTTCAGTCCGCCAAGAGCGTATTGACTGAAGCCTGTGCCAGCCTTCTAACAGGCTTTGAGGTAAGTATTAAAAATATTACCGCATAGATAGTAGCCCCTGATGCTCTGTTTGGTGTTCACAATGAAAAGCCGAATAGAGGATCAAATAATATCTGCAGGAGTCTAATATATGTATGTCTATATGTGTATGCAAGCTTCGCTGCTGACCTCTGCCACACTGACTGTGGAGGTCGCCGCACTGAAGCAGAGCCTCGAGCGGTCCGAGAAAGAGCTCGGCCTTGCCAAGAGGCAGCTCGAGGAGAACAAAGGTAAGTAATACCTTGTCTATATAAAAAAGAAAATGTGGTTGAGAAATGACAGGATCATCATAAATGTGCTAGGGGCCACGACCGAAGTGGCGACCCTAAAGCAAGCGTTGTCCGAGGCCGAAAACAGAGCGGCCAAGGAGCGCACCGAGCGGTAGAAACAAGAGGCATGGGTGGGCGAGGTGCAGCAAGAGCTCCAGGCTCTCGTGAAGAAACACGAGACTTTGGAGCTTGACTCAAAGAAGCGAGAGTCCGAGCTTGTTGCGACCCTCGAGAGCACAAAGCATGCCAAGGCTGAAGCCCAAAAGGCCCTCCAGGAAATTGAGGCGATGGGGAAGATAGCGGTGGGTAAGGCATTCAATATGCAAAGTAAGCATGTGAAAGTAAATTACTTGTTACTTACCCGAGTCCGGAGCTCTCCAGGAGCTTTCATAGATTTTCCCCATAGCGTGTCGGATGCCGCGAAATATTACCAGGCCGAGGAGGGAAGCTCGACAGAGAAGTTGTTCTGGTCTCAGTATACTGGGACCAAACACCCGATGCCTATGAGCGACCAGCTGAAGCAACTGGTCGAGCTGCACAAGGCGGCCGAACAGGCCATGAGGGGCCTTATAGTCTGGATGTGGCCTGGTGACTCCCTTCCCACCAGCTACTTCGGCCTGGTGAGGCTGCTTGTGGACGCCTGCCCCCGGCTAGAAGTCATCAAGTGGTCCGTCTGCATCGAAGGTTCCCGCCGGGCTTTTACCCGTGCAAAGGTGCACTGGGCCAAGATGGACGCCGAGAAGCTGGTGAAGGAGGGGCCGCCACAGGGCAAGGAGCATCGCCACCCTGAAATGTATTATGAGGGTGTCCTGAAGGGTGCCCGTCTTGTGGCGGACGAGTGTGCGAAGGATGTAATTTTTGAATGAACTTGCTCGTGTGATCCTGTATTATGAAAACTTGTTCATATGCACTGTGCAATGCTTGTTTGAATTTAAAATATTACCTTATGTGCGGCTGTTTATTAAATCTGAGAGATGGCCATTTGTCGGCTTCTGCCCCCATGCCCTGAGTGCTGGGGTGTTCGGGATAAATCTGAGCACTCTTTTTCCCATTGTTGGGTCCTTCGAGGGAGGTGCTCAGCACAACGAACAAGGCAATCGGACTATAATGCTTTATCACTATCACTTAGCCATAGAAGTCTACAATTTTAAATTTTGGCGAAGCCCCTAGTATTTGGAAGGCCGAATTCGGGGCACTATACATGCCTTAAGCCGGAGAAAGCCGACTCCTCGCTCTAAGCGACATAAGTCTTTAGGGGCTCGAGACCTCTCGAACAGCGACCAGCTCTCGCCTTATCATGACAGTCAGTTTTAGATTTCTCTACTGAGGTGCTTGCCCAGATGAACCAGGGCACAATCGCAGTAGTTCTCCCAGTGCTACCTTAACCGATATAGCAGAACGTAAGGTACCAAAACATGGGAGCTGGGCCAACCCAACTATTGACCCAAGACATGATTCGGAGCTGATGCATATAATGCTATAAGTTCGGGGTGCCGCACTGTTGAAAGTGTTCGGACTTCTCATGCCGTATTATGGGGTACGCTTAACGCCCCTGGCATATTAGCCGTAGCAAAGTGTACGGGTGCTGAATGTCGTGAATGAACATATATATAAAAAAGAAAGAATAGAGAATGCGAAAATAGTCTAGTGCTATGCATTGTTTATTCGAAAAGGTGCGTCGAAGCAGAATGATACACGTAGTGCGATAAGCAAAAAGTAGGACTATTTGACATGTCCCTTCCAAGGGCAACCTGAGGAATGGTATTTTAAGCAAGTATTTCACTCATTATCAGAGACCACCTGGGAGTTCCATGGTGTGACGTAGCTTTCTGCCTCCTTGGTTGTTGCATCGTGTGTCCGGCAATCGTACTGCCAGATGGGGTTTTCAGGGGCCTTATTACTATGCGAGCTCGGAACGTGCCAGGAGGTCTTGTTGCCGATTACTCCGGGCGCGGTTGAAGGTGTCCATGTTTTTAATCGCCGAACTAGTGGATTGCCTTAAGAGGCTGCTTTGCGCTTCTGCTGCGAGGGCCGCAGTGTGCTCCTCCGTGCGGAGAGAGTGCTCTATGTTTCCATTGACTGTGATGACCCCCCGAGGTCCTGGCATCTTGAGCTTGAGGTATGCATAGTGCGGTACCACATTGAATCTCGCAAACGCGGTTCGCCCGAGCAGTGCGTGATAGCCACTGCGGAACGGGACTATATCGAAGATTAACTCCTCGCTTCGAAAGTTATCCGGAGATCCGAAGACCACTTCCAATGTGACAGAGCCTGTGCAGTGGGCCTCTACACCTGGTATGACGCCTTTGAAGGTCGTTTTTGTGGGTTTGATCCTTGAGGGGTCTATACCCATTTTGCGCACTATGTCCTGATAAAGCAGGTTCAGGCTGTTGCCGCCGTCCATAAGGACTCGAGTGAGGTGAAATCCATTGATGATTGGGTCTACGACCAGTGCGGCAAATCCGCCATGACGGATACTAGTGGAATGGTCCCTGCGATTGAAGGTGATCGGACAGGAGGACCATGGGTTGAACTTTGGGGCGACTGGCTCCAATGCATATACATCCCTTAACGCACGCTTCCGCTCCCTCTTGGGGATGTGGGTTGCGTATATCATGTTCACCATCCGCACTTGTGGGGGGAACCTCTTCTGTCCTCCGGTGTTCGGTTGCCGGGGCTCTTCCTCGTCATCGCTATGTAGCCCCTTATCTTTGTTTTCGGCGTTTAACTTGCCGGCCTGCTTGAACACCCAACATTCCCTGTTGGTGTGGTTGGCTGCCTTGTCGGGGGTGCCATGTATTTGCCATGAGTGATCGAGTATATGGTCCAAACTGGACGGGCCCGGAGTGCTTCTTTTGAATGGCTTTTTCCGCTGACTGGGTTTAGAGCCTCTGAATCCGGCATTGACTGTCGTATCCTCGGTATTGTCGCTGTTAACGCAGCGCTTATGTTTGTTGCGACGTGACCTGCCATTGCTATCCTTGGTATCTGAAGTACCATGGTTCTTTGATATGTTATTGCTGCGAGCCAGCCAACTGTCTTCTCCCGCGCAAAAGCGGGTCATGAGTGTCGTGAGGGCTGCCATAGATTTCAGCTTTTCCTGGCCAAGGTGCCGGGCGAGCCACTCGTCGCGGATGTTGTGCTTAAAAGCTGCTAGGGCCTCTGCATCCGGACAATCGACGATTTGATTTTTCTTTGTCAGGAACCATGTCTAGAATTGCCTGGCCGATTCCTCTGGCTGCTGAATTATGTGGCTCAAGTCATCGGCATCCGGTGGTCGCACATAAGTGCCCTGGAAGTTGTCGAGGAATGCGGCTTCCAGATCTTCCCAGCAGCCAATGAATTCTCCTGGCAGGCTGTTGAGCCAATGCCGAGATGTTCCTTTGAGCTTGAGTGGGAGGTATTTGATGGCGTGTAGATCGTCACCGCGGGCCATGTGGATGTGCAGGAGGAAGTCCTCGATCCATACCGCTGGATCTGTTGTGTCGTCGTATGATTCGATATTTACGGGTTTGAAACCCTCTGGGATTTGGTGACCCATTACTTCGTCTGTGAAGCATATGGGGTGTGCGGCGCCTCTGTAGTGGGCTATGTCGTGACGCAGCTCGAATGAGTCTTGTCCGCTGTGTTCAGCCCGGCCGGATTTACTTTTACTGTATCCGGCGTGACGGTTATCGTCTCGCGTAGTGGCGCGCCCTCATGATCCGTAGATCGATCTTGCGTGTTTTGCTTTGTCCTCCAATACGTCTCGCAGGTCCACCGTGTTTCCTCGTGCCTTGTCATTTTTATTTGAGTGGCGTCGGGGTGCAGGCTGAGTTTTTGGCTGAAATGCCTCTCTGTCGCGGCCACGAGGTGGCCGATCAGCCACGTCATATGCTGGAGATGTAGGTTTTAATGCTTCCTCCTCCAGTCGGGGTAGCAACCTGCGCTTTGGGTAACTCTTGGAGGGGTGTTCGAGTTCATATTCCTCGGCCGCAAGGACTTCAGTCCATCTGTCAGCTAGCAAATCTTGATCAGCTTGAAGCTGCTGCTTTTTCTTAAGGCTATTTGATGTGGCTATAAGTCGGTGCTTAAAGCGCTCTTACTCGGCGGGATTCTCCGGTATGACAAATTCGTCATCGTCAAGGCTTGCCTCATCTTCGGAGGGAGGCATGTAATTATCATCCTCCGCCTCTCCATCTGCCGCTCTCTCGGGAGGGCTGGCTTATCCATCCTCCCGCTCTAAATCTTGCTGGAGGGGATTGTTGTCGTCTTCGGCACTGTCCGGAGTGCTAGTATCTCCTGTGCTGGTGTCACCGCTTTTGCTTAGGCGAGACTTAGAGTGGCGCCGCTGATGTCGGCGCTTGGATTGCTTCTTGGAAGGGTCATCATCCGTTGTCCCGTCGCCATTGACTTCTTTGGGTGTGTCCACCATGTATATATCATATGATGAGGTGGCTGTCCAGTGCCCTGTGGGCAGTGGTTCCTCTTCGTCTCCCGCATCGTCGTCCATACCGTTGATGTCTTCGGAGTCGAAGTCAAGCATGTCAGTCAAATTGTCGACAGTGGCTACTAAGTGGGTGGTGGGTGGGCTGCGAATTTCTTCGTCATCCGCATAGTTCGGCTAGGACTCTCCTGACAGGGAGAGAGACCTTAATGAGTTTAGCATGTCGCCGAAGGGCGAGTGGCGAAAGATATCCGTGGAGGTGAACTCCATGATCGGCGCCCAGTCGGATTCGATAGGCACGGGCGCAGTCGGTTCGGAGTCCGTGGCCGGGGAAGAATCCGACAATTTGGCGTCACGGCTCTCGTGAAGGGTAAGGTCGATACTCGGCTCAATCGCCGCTGAGAATGCGGCCTCCGTGGCGGGGTCTATCCCCCCATCCGTGGATGGCGCAATCGGCTCCGAAGTGAGGGTCGGAGCGACTGCCGGTGCGATCTCCTGCACACTGTCTGATGGTAGAGCTAAATCATGCTCATCGTGACCGTGCGGCATACTCGGCAGGGGCTCGAATCCATCGAAGATCAAGTCTTCACGGATGTGGCCGTGTAATTTAAGCTTCCAAACCTGACCTGGTGGCCAGGGGCGTAACTCTCATCTGCTCTAGATGGCCAAGCGAGTTGGCCCGCAGTGTGAAGCCGCCGGATACAAAGATCTGTCCGGGGAGAAAAGTCTCACCCTAGACTGCATCGCTATCGATGATCGAAGGAGCCATCAAGCCAAATGATGACGACACAGAGGAACTCTCAATGAAAGCACCAATGTCGGTGTCAAAACCGGAGGATCTCGGGTAGGGGGTCCCGAACTGTGCGTCTAAGGCGGATGGTAACAGGAGGCATGGGACACGATGTTTTACCCAGGTTCGGGCCCTCTTGATGGAGGTAAAACCCTATGTCCTGCTTGATTATTCTTGATAGTATGAGTAGTACAAGAGTTGATCTACCACGAGATCAGAGAGGCTAAACCCTAGAAGCTAGCCTATGGTATGATTGTATGTTGTCCTACAGACTAAAACCCTCTGGTTTATATAGACACCGAAGGGGGCTAGGGTTACACAAAGTCGGTTACAAGGAAGGAGATCTATATATCCGTATTGCCAAGCTTGCCTTCCACGCCAAGGAGAGTCCCATCCGGACACGGGACGAAGTCTTCAATCTTGTATCTTCATAGTCCAACAGTCCGGCGAAAGGATATAATCTGGCTGTCGGATAGCCCCTAATCCAGGACTCCCTCAGTAGTAGTGGCAAAAGTAACAGTATTGGTTTTGTAGTGATTGTAACAGTGGCAACGAAAAAGTAACTAAGCAAAGATCAATATGTGAAAAGCTCGTAGGCATTGGATCAGTGATGGATAATTATATCGGATGCGATTCCTCATGCAACAGTTATAACATAGGGTGACACAAAACTAGCTCCAGTTCATCAATGTAATGTAGGCATGTATTCCGAATATAGTCATACATGCTTATGGAAAAGAACTTGCATGACATCTTTTGTCCTACCCTACTATGGCAGCGGGGTCCTATTGGAAACTAAGGGATATTAAGGCCTCCTTTTAGTAGAGTACCGGAACAAAGCATTAACATTTAGTGAATACATGAACTCCTCAAACTATAGTCATCACCGGGAGTGGTCCTGATTATTGTCACCTCGGGGTTACCGGATCATAACACATAGTAGGTGACTATTGACTTGCAAAATAGGATCAAGAACTCACATATATTCATGAAAACATAATAGGTTCAGATCTGAAATCATGGCACTCGGGCCCTAGTGACAAGCATTAAGCATAGCAAAGTCATAGCAACATCAATCTCAGAACATAATGGATACTAGGGATCAAACCCTAACAAAACTAACTCGATTGCATGATAAATCTCATCAAACCCATCATCGTCCAGCAAGCCTACGATGGAATTACTCATGCACGACAGTGAGCATCATGAAATTGGTGATGGAGGAAGGTTGATGATGACGGTGGCGACGGATTCCCCTTCCGGAGCCCCGAACGGACTCCAGATCGGCCCTCCCGAGAGAGATTAGGGCTTGGCGGTGGCTCCATATCATAAAACGCGATGAATCCTTCTCCCTAATTTTTTTCTCCCCGAACGTGAATATATAGAGTTGGAGTTGAGGTCGGTGGAGCATCAGGGGGCCCACTGAAGGAAATATGCCCTAGAGGCAATAATAAAGTTGTTATTTATATTTCCTTATATCATGATAAATGTTTATTATTCATGCTAGAATTTTATTATCCGGAAACTTAGTACATGTGTGAATACATAGACAAACATAGTTTCACTAGTATGCCTCTACTTGACAAGCTCGTTGAATCAATGATGGTTATGTTTCCTGACCATAGACATGAGTTGTCATTTGATTAACGGGATCACATCATTAGAGAATAATGTGATTGACTTGACCCATCCGTTAGCTTAGCACGATGATCGTTTAGTTTGTTGCTATTGCTTTCTGCGTAACTTATACATGTTCCTATGACTATGAGATCGTGCAACTTCCGAATACCGGAGGAACACTTTGTGTGCTACCAAACATCACAACGTAACTGGGTGATTATAAAGGTGCTCTACAGGTGTCTCCGATGGTGTTTGTTGAGTTGGCATAGATCAAGATTAGGATTTGTCACTCCGATTGTTGGAGAGGTATCTCTGGGCCCTCTCGGTAATGCACATCACTATAAGCCTTGCAAGCAATGTGACTAATGAGTTAGTTACGGGATGATGTATTACGAAACGAGTAAAGAGACTTACCGGTAACGAGATTGAACTAGGTATTGAGATACCGACGATCGAATCTCGGTCAAGTGACATACCGATGACAAAGGGAACAACGTATATCGTTATGCGGTTTTACCGATAAAGATCTTCGTAGAATATGTGGGAGCCAATATGAACATCCAGGTTCCGTTGTTGGTTATTGATCGGAGACGTGCCTCGGTCATGTCTACATAGTTCTCGACCCCGTAGGGTCCGCACGCTTAACATTCGATGACGATCGGTATTATGAGTCTATGTGCTTTGATGTACCGAAGGCAGTTTGGAGTCTCAGATATGATCACGGACATGACGAGGAGTCTCGAAATGGTCGAGACATAAAGATTAATATATTGGATGGCTATATTCGGACACCGGAAGTGTTCCAGGTGATTTCGGAGAAAACCAGAGTACCGGAGGGTTACCGGAACCCCCCACCCCCCGGAGAACTAATGGGCCACATGGGCCTTAGTGGAGAGAGAGAGAGGGCCGGCCATGGCAGGCCGCGCGCCCCCTCCCCCTCTGGTCTGAATTGGACTAGGGAAGGGGGCGGCGCCCCCCTTTCCTTCTCCCTCTCTTCCTTCCTTTCCCCCTCCTGGTAGGAGTTGGAAAGGGGAGTCCTACACCTACTAGGAGGAGGACTCCTCCTCTCGTAGCGCGCCCCAAGGGCCGGCCTGCCTCCCCCTTGCTCCTTTATATACGGGGGCAGGGGGCACCCTAGAACACACAAGTTGATTGTTTCCAGCCGTGTGCGGTGCCCCCCTCCACCATAATCCACCTCGGTCATATCATAGCGGTGCTTAGGTGAAGCCCTGTTCCAGTAGCATCATCATCACCGTCATCACGCCGTCGTGCTGACGAAGCTCTCCCTCGACACTCTGCTGGATCATGAGTTCATGGGACGTCACCGAGTTGAATGTGTTGATACGTCTATGTCGTATCTACTTTTCCAAACACATTTGCCCTTGTTTTGGACTCTAACTTGCATGATTTGAATGGAACTAACCCGGACTGACGTTGTTTTCAGCAGAATTGCCATGGTGTTATTTTTGTGCAAAAATAGAATTTCTCGGAATGACCTGAAAATCAATGGAGAATTATTTTGGAATGTATAAAAAATACTGGAAGAAGAGTCCACGTCAGGGGGCCTCCACCGGTCCACGAGGGTGGGGGCGCGCCCTACCCCCCTGGGGGAGTCCTTTCGGGGCTCCGGAGAGGGGAATCCGTCGCCATCGTCATCATCAACCATCTTCCATCACCAATTTCATGATGCTCAACGCTGTGCGTGAGTAAGTCCATCGTAGGCTTGCTGGACGGTGAAGGGTTGGATGAGATTTATCATGTAATCGAGTTAGTTTTGTTAGGGTTTGATCCTTAGTATCTATTATGTTCTGAGATTGATGTTGCTATGACTTTGCTATGCTTAATGCTTGTCACTAGGGCCTGAGTGCCATGATTTCAGATCTGAACCTATTATGTTTTCATGAATATATGTGAGTTCTTGATCCTATTTTGCAAGTCAATAGTCACCTACTATGTGTTATGATCCGGTAACCCCGAAGTGACAATAATCGGGACCACTCCCGGTGATGACTATAGTTTGAGGAGTTCATGTATTCACTAAGTGTTAATGCTTTGTTCCGGTACTCTATTAAAAGGAGGCCTTAATATCCCTTAGTTTCCAATAGGACCCCGCTGCCACAGGAGGGTAGTGAAAGTGCGTTATATCGACTAGAGGGGGGTGAATAGGCGATTTTTATGAAAGTCTTCAAAACGTAGAAGTTTCGAAGACAAACGATAGAAATAAACCTATTACCATGCAGCGGAAGGTAGACTACACTAGGCAAACCATAGTCAAGTATTTAATGAAGTGAAAGCACAATGACCTATAGCAGCTAGGTAGTATGGATCAGGTAGGAAGATATTATGAAGCCAATCAAAACAAGCAGTCACTCAGTGAAGACAAAAGATAATGCAATCATACAATGACTTCACAAGGACCAACAGTAAGTAAAGGGAAGGGAAGACAATGACTTCAACCAGTGACTCGTTGAAGACAATGATTTGTTAGACTAGTTCCAGTTGCTGTGACAACTGTACGTCTGGTTAGGGCGGCTAGGTATTTAAACCTGAGGACACACAGTCCCGGACACCCAGTCCTGAACACGCAGCTCAGGACACCTAGTCCTCACCGTATTCCCCTTGAGCTAAGGTCACACAGACCTCGCCCAATCACTCTGGTAAGTCTTCAAGGTAGACTCCCAGACCTTCACAGACTTCGTTCACCGGCGATCCACAATGACTCTTGGATGCTCAGAACGCGACGCCTAACCGGCTGGAGGATTCACAGTTTTCAAGTGTAATAAGTCTTCAGATCACACAGGCAGGAAGACTTAAGTGATGCCTAACACTCTTTGGCTCTGGGTGGTTAGGGCTTTATCCTCGCAAGGAATTCTCTCTCAAAGGCTTCGAGGTGGGTTGCTCTCAAACGACAAAAGCCGTACTCTAACTCTGAGCAGCCAACCGTTTATGGTTGTAGGGGGTGGGCTATTTATAGCCACTAGGCAACCCGACCCGATTTGTCCGAAATGACCCTGGGTCACTAAGGAACTGACACGTGTTCCAACGGTCAGATTTCAAACACACATGACAACTTTACTTGGGCTACAAGCAAAGCTGACTTGTCCGACTCTGGACAAGATTTGCTCTCATAGTCTTCACTCGAAGACATAGGTTTTGGTTAAGCATCACTTCAGTCATTCTGACTGGTTCTCTTGGACCCCACTTAATAGTACGGTGGTTCCTATGACTCAACAAGGAAGAAAAAGAACTACGAAAGATCTAAGTCTTCGAGCTCCATAGGCTTCATGCGATGTCTTCTCTTGTCATAGTCTTCAATGTGAATATCTTCACGTACCACCTTTGACTTCAATGTCTTCATATATTTTTAGGGGTCATCTCTGGTAGGAAAACCGAATCAATGAGGGACTTCTACCTGTGTTATCCTGCAATTCTCACAAACACATTAGTCCCTCAACTAGGTTTGTCGTCAATACTCCAAAACCAACTAGGGGTGGCACTAGATGCACTTACAGGTAGGACAAAAGATGCCATGCAAGTTCTTTTTCATAAGTATGTATGACTATATTCGGAATACATGCCTACATTACATTGATGAATTGGAGCTAGTTCTGTGTCACCCTAGGTTATGATTGTTACATGATAAACCACATCTGGCATAATTCTCCATCACCGATCCATTGCCTACGAGCTTTCCATATATTGTTCTTCGCTTATTTACTTTTCCGTTGCTATTGCTATCATCACTATAAAACACCAAAATAATACTTTTCCTACTATTAACTTTACTACCGTTACCACTACTATCATATTACTTTGCTACTAAACACTTTGCTGCAGATATTAAGTTTCCAGGTGTGGTTGAATTGACAACTCAGCTGCTAATACTTGAGAATATTCTTTGGCTCCCCTTGTGTTGAATCATAAATTTGGGTTGAATACTCTACCCTCGAAAACTGTTGCGATCCCCTATACTTGTGGGTTATCAAGACTATTTTCTGGCGCCGTTGCCGGGAAGCATAGCTCTATTCTTTGAGTCACTTGGGATTTATATCTGCTTATCACTATGAAGAACTTGAAAGACGCTAAAACAAAAATTTATCCCTCAACTACGAGGGGAGGTAAGGAACTGTCATCTAGCTCTGCACTTGATTCACCTTCTGTTTTGAGTAAGCTTGCGACAACTAAACCTGCTTCTGTTATTAATTCTGATATGTCGCATGTTATTGATGATGCCACTTATGCTATGCATGATACTTATGATGAAACTACTTCTACGCTTGATAGTATTGTGCCACTTGGTGAATTTCTTGATGAACAACTTGCTAGGGCTAGAGAGAATGAAATTATTGAAACTGATAATATTGATGAAAGTGATGATGAAGACTCTCCCCCTAGATATGAATTACCTGTTGTGCCTGAGGGCTATGTTATGGATGAAGAAACTGCTAGAGATTTTCTTGCTTGCAATGACAGGAGTGATCTTAAGAAATTATTAGCTAAGCTGAAACAAAAAACTTTGAATGCTAGAATGAAATATGATCCTGCTTATGTTACTTCACCTATCTTTGTTACTGATAAGAATTATGATTTTTTTGTTGATCCTGAGATAATTACTTTAGTTGAATCTGATCCTTTCTATAGTTATGAATCTGAAACTGTGGTGGCACATCTTACTGAATTAAATGATATAGCCACCCTGTTCACAAATGATGAGAAAACTCGCTATTATTATATCCTTAAGATATTTCCGTTCTCATTAAAGGGTGATGCTAAGATATGGTTTTAATTCTCTTGATCCTGGTTGTGTGCATAGTCCCCAGGATATGATTTATTACTTCTCTACTAAATATTTCCCCGCTCATAAGAAACAAGCTTCTTTAAGGGAAATATATAATTTTGTGCAAATTGAAGAAGAGAGTCTCCCACAAGCTTGGGGGAGGATTCTCCAATTACTTCATGCTTTGCCTAATCATCCTCTTAAGAAAAATGAAATACTTGATATCTTTTATAATGGACTAACCAATGCTTCCAGAGACCACCTGGATAGTTGTGTTGGTTGTGTTTTCAGGGAAAGAACACCAGGTGAAGCTGAAATTTTATTGAATAATATGTTGACTAATGAAAATAATTGGACACTTCCTGATCCAATTCATGAACCAACTCCTAAGCCAACTCCAAAGAAAAGGGGTATTCTATTTCTCAGTCCTGAAGATATGCAAGAGCCAAAGAAATCTATGAAGGAAAAAGGTATTAAAGCTGAAGATGTTAATAATTTACCTCCTATTGAAGAAATACATGGTCTTAATTTACCGCCTATTGAAGAAATACATGGCCTTGATAACCCGACACAGGTAGTGAAGGTAAATTCTCTCATAGATATGATAAAGCTGAAATCCCATTTACTAAGTTTGCTAGCCCATGCTTGGATGAGTTTGATGACTTTATGGTTAAACAAGAAAACTTCAATGCTTGTTTTGGTAGAGAATTAAAACACAATGCTGATATGCTTGAACACTTGGGTGATCATATGGCTAATATTAAAAGTGAACTTAAACTTATTAGTAAACATGCTTCTATGGTTACCACTCAAGTAGAACAAGTACTTAAAGCTCAGAATGATTTGCTTAATGAATTAAGTAGTAAGAAAAGTGATAATGCTATTAGAGTCATGACTAGAGGTGGTAAAATGACTCAGGAACCTTTATATCCTGAGGGCCATCCTAAGAGAATTGAGCAAGGTTCTCAGAGAAATAATATTGATGCAACTAGTCCTTCTAAGAGAAAGAAAAAGAAAAATGATAGGACTTTGCATGCTTCTAGTGAACATGTTGTAGACACACCTGAGAATCCCAATGATATTTCTATTTCTTATGCTAAAACACAATCTGGTAATGAACATGAACCTAGTGATAATGTTAATGATATTGTTCATGTTGATGCTCAACCTAGCAATGATAATGATGTAGAGATTGAACATGTTGTTGATCTTGATAACCCATAATCAAAGAATCAATGTTATGATAAGAGAGACTTTGTTGCTAGGAAGCATGGTAAAGAAAGAGAACCATGGGTTCAAAAACCCATGCCTTTTCCTCCTAAACCATCCAAGAAAAAGGATGATGAGGATTTTGAGTGCTTTGCTGAAATGATTAGACCTATCTTTTTGCGTATGCGTTTGACTGATATGCTTAAAATGAATCCTTATGCTAAGCAAGGTTGGAAAAAGCGTAATTAGGCATACGCTTAGGCGCGCTGAAGCGCTCGGCGATACCCCATCGCGTAGTCTTGGGCCTAAACGACACTCTAGGCGGGCCCATCGCTTAGGCGGAAGAACGCATACGCCTAGACACGATTAATGCATAGAAAGCGGCGAGGAGGCAGTGCAAGGCAGGGCAAGGCGTGACCCGATATGGAGCTCGCGCCATTGAAATCATGGACGGGAAGGTGTGAGAATATTGGGGAAGATGGCGAGAAGACTGCGGGGAGTTTGCCGGCGAGAGGAAAGGAGATACTGTATTTGTCTAGGTATTGGATATATATAAACACAAATGGGTGGCGGCGGCCTGAGCTATTCCATCGTCGCTTCATCCTCCGGCCACTAGAAGGTAAAGATTCAACTGCTCCACACCGCCCGTACTTCTTCCTCCTCACCATCTCTCCGCGCGTGAATGATTTGAGGTTAGGTATCTTCTCCCTGTTGTTTTGAGATGCGATTTCATTTGTCCCTCCGCTTCCCGTGTCTTGTCCTCTATTGTAGCCTATAGATTTTCCTGCTGCCCCTCCCATCGGATTGCTATTGGTTGCTGCTCCATCCCTTTCTTGTAATCCCTCGATCTGCAGTTTTTTAGGACACTCAATCTGCTGTTTTTGTAGATCTGTTTACTTCATAGATGATCTTTGAAAAGTGTATAGTATTATTTGGCTTTGGATTGCTGGCTGGATTTTGCTCGATCCATCCCTCGCTTGTAATTTTATTGGTCTGCAGTTTTTCTATTATATGTTAACTCCAGAACTATGAAGAGGAAATTGATAAGATGACTATTTTAAGTGGCATTTTCTGTACTGAACAATAGAGTTATTTTTTTGAAACGAACACTATAGTATACTTGGGATAACACAAGACTGCAAATAATGATTCTTGGATTACACCCAGTAGATAATTATTCATAATTATACTGATAGGTTATACACTTGCACTGATTTGCTGATGGTCATTAACGATCAGCTCAACTGGAATCATCAATATACTATACATATAGATTATAATTGTGTGATGTTTTACTTGACAGCTCATACAACAAGTTAATGAGGGCTGGTCATATCTAGTACCTAAAGAAGTCAAAGAGGATTGCTACCTACAGCCGACTGTTCTGAAGGTAATCATTCTGCTTCCTAGAGAAGTTGCCACCATTTCCCTAACCTTGCATATTGTACTATCACCATCTTGGGTAGCAGCAGGTCGATCAGCTCTTCAGCTGGAGCTACACATCCCTGATTAATCATCAAAACTGGTATAAAATTGGGATCATTCATCTCTTCAAGTGAATCACTATGTTGTGCGCATCATTGCTTGCCAAATAACTTCCGTTATAAGTAGCATCTTGATGTTCGTGAAGTTTGTGCTATGATTTTCTCTTCTGTTGCCTGATGCCAAGATGCAACACCAGCCATAACTAGTCCTAGTGTAAAATTAGGATCATATTTATGTGGTTTCTGACTTGCTGGTAATCTTTACCGTGGAGACTCGAGGTTCATTAATCAGAGGGTTGTTTAGTCAGTATAAAAACAGATTTGCTTCTGGATCTGTTTCGAGCATTGCACCCTTGCAGGACTAAATAAGTTTCCGATGCAATTATGCAACAAATTTATAAGCTTGTAATGCAAAAAAATATGTTCTTTGGTTTCCCTCATTGTAGTTTTTGTATTTTCTATTTAGTTTGTTTTGCTTGGAATCTCTCAATAGGCAGCTTTCTACCTACTTCATATTTGATCTGCACATACTATGAATTTATGATATTATAACTTAAACTGCTTTGCTTCTGCCTTCTTCTGTAAAATCATATACCTAATTAAGTGGGTAATGATTTAGCTTCTACTATATGTTTATCAGATGTGGACACGCGCACACCCGTACAGACATACAATATTGCTTTTTTTGCTTTGATTATTATCTAGATTTATGCCTACTTGTGGTCTCCACTTTGATAGACCTAGTCCATATTTTTTATCATTATCGATGTGAATTACTGAACTATTGTTGCTGTGTATTTGAGCATTTGTAGGATGTTGGAGACAAATACAACATTAGTGTTGCTGGAAGAGAATGCCCGTAAGAGAAAGTCGGATGATGTGGGATGGGAGTATGGGAGTCTAGCCGATGTTTCCAACAAGGACAAAGTGAAGTGTTTGTTTTGTAACCATGTGATCATTGGAGGTGTTTATCGTCACAAGCAGCATGTGGCTCACGTTGGTAATTTTGTGGCTAAATGCAAGAAAAGCTCACAGGAAGCTAAAGATAGGTGCAAGAAATCTCTTGAGGAGGCATCTAAGAAGAGGAGGGAAAAGACTTCCCGTGATCTAGAGCTCAGAGAAGGCGTGAATATTTCTCGTGTTGGAGATGCTTAAGTTACTTGTATTGGAAGCACCGAGCCATACAAGATAGGTCCCATTGAGAGTGGACACGTCCTATTGATCCTAAATTAACTCAAGTTGTGCATCTGCGTGGAACTATCCCTGTTGTGACTTGAGGGAAGTCTTTCAAATAAGATTCTAGGAATAAAGTACTTGTGAACTTGAGCTCATAATTTATAAAGCTATATGCCATATTAGGTCTTGCGTGATGTTTGCCTCAACTATATTTGAATATTTGATGTTCCTATGTTACTTCTACTTCCCTTGAGTAGCTCATTTTTAGTTCTCCATGTTGTTGTGATGTACTCCCTACGTCACATAATATAAGATCTTAATATCATGGGAATAGAAGATCTTATATCATGGGATGGAGGGAGTATCTTATTATCATTCAATTGTCCTAACCTACTGTAATAGAAAATGCCTAAGGCTATGCCTAGCCAAAAAATTCTCCTCCTAACCTGCTACCATACAAAATGCCTTGGCCTGCCTAGGCTACGCCTAGGCAGGCTAGGCGCTAGGCAGAGAGTCATCGCCCGCCTACCGCCTAGCGCTTTTTCCAACCTTGATGCTAAGTACATGAAAGAAATTGTTACTAATAAAAGAAAGATACAGGAAGCTGAAATTTCCATCATGCTTGCCAACTATACTTTTAAGGGTGGAATACCTAAGAAACTAGGAGATCCCGGAGTACCAACTATACCATGCACCATTAAAAGAAACTATGTTAAAACTGCTTTATGTGATCTTGGAGCCGGTGTTAGTGCTATACCTCTCTCTTTATATCGTAGACTTGATTTGAATAAGTTGACACCTACTGAAATGTCTTTGCAAATGGATGATAAATCAACTGCTATACCTGTCGGTATTTGTGAGGATGTGCCTGTTGTGGTTGCCAACATTACTATTTTAACGGACTTTGTTATTCTTGATATTTCCGAGGACGATAGTATGTCTATTATTCTTGGAAGACCCTTTTTAAATACTGCAGGGGCTGTTATTGATTGCACCAAAGGCAATGTCACTTTTCATGTTAATGGTAATGAGCATACGGTACACTTTCCGAGGAAACAACCTCATGTTCATAGTATAAACTCTATTGGAAAAATTCCATCGATTATTTTTGGAGGTTTTGAATTCCCTCTTCCGACTGTCAAGAAGAAATATGATATTCTTATTGTTGGGGATATGCATATCCCCATTGAGGTGACTTAGTGTCATCCGAAAATTCTCCGGTTCCATGTTATTCAGAATGAGTTTGTAAACAAGACCTGATCAACCTTGTTAGTGAATTCCTTTTGATGAGCATGAGATGGATGAATTTAGAAAACACAACTCTCTGTACCCTCTTTTTACTTTCTGTTATTTAGTTTAAATAAAGCAAAAAATAGTAATTTCTGTCTATTTTCTGAATTATCCATGCAATAAAAAGTAGCCTGCAAATAAAAGTTCTCCAAATGCCCTGAAATTTAAATATGATTTTTTCTGGAATATTTGAGAATATCTGGCACTGACAACACAGTAGGGGGAGCAAGCACCTGGCCACGAGGGTGGAGGGCGCGCCCTACCCCCCTGGGCGCGCCCCCTGCCTCATGGGCCCATGGTGGCTCCCCTCCACTTATCCCAGCTACCACACACTCTTTCTTCCTCCTAGAAACATCACTAACCAGCTCAAACCCGAGTCCAAGATCATTTTGTTGCCATTTTCGATCTCCTTGCTCAAAGCACCTCTCACAAAACTGCTTTGGGGATTGTTCCTTGGTATGTGACTCCTCCAATGGTCCAATTAGTTTTTGTTCTAGTGCTTTATTCATTGCATAATTTTGCTACTTAGGTGACCCTGTTCTTGAGCTTGCATGTCAAATTTATGTGGTCAAAAGTAGTTTTGATGCATGATATTGCCTCTAGGCACTTGTAGGAGTAGTTGCTATCAATTTTGTTTAGTTTGGTTCACTTTTATTTTGAAGTTACTAAAATTTCAGAAATTTTTCAGAGGAAGCAATATGTTTAGAAAAATGTACCAAGGTGGTCCTTCAAGGAAGCAAGGACCTAGGCTTGCAATATGCGATGCCGATGAAGAACCATCGAGGGAAGCTCAAGTGCGGGCTTGTGAATGGCCTTCAGAAGACTTTATGGATCGAGCAGGAATCAAGGAAGAATTTAACGCGTATGTGCGTAATGCCGATCTTGAGAGCTTTGAGGCAGACAAGTGTCGCCAATATCACTATCTCACTGATTCCTTTGTGAGGCGGTTTGAATTTTCATCATCACGCAACTCTCAAACTGTCCTGTTCGATCTTTATGAAAATTCTTATACTACGGACTTAGAGGATTTTAACACTGCTTGCAAACTTCCACAATGGGGTAGTCCTAATGAACCTCGCAAATCTGAATTTAGAGATTTTCTTGCTAGTATAACTGTGGGGGAATCTAGAGACATAACACAAGCTACCATAGGGAGCATTCATTTTCCGGCTATACATTATTTTGCTCTCTTCACATGTAGGTGCATAAATGGTAAGGATGAAGCATGTCACATGTGTGTCCCTGACCTCAGTGTTCTCAGGAGTGCTGTATTAGGAGATAGACACTATAATTTGGAAGCCATTGTTGCACGTAGGTTGCATAATAATAGATTTAATGGAGATTTTTTTGGTGGAATTTATGCAACCCGTCTAGCTAATTTTTTTGATATACCCATACGTGGGTATGATATTGAGTTGCCTCCTGTTTATTTAGATTATGAGGCCATGGTTCTTCATCAGTTTGTTGAGAGGAACGATCAGTTCCTCCAGTACCGACTAATCTTTGACAGACGACGCACCTATCATGTCGCTCTCCCTGCTCCTGCTTTCTTTGACTCTCAAGCAAAAGGAAGATATATTATAACCGGGAAGGAGGCGGACGAGTACAAGAGGAGGACGGAGACGACCCGTCTCCATGTGGCAGCTCATGAGGCGATAGCTGCCACATCTCAGTACGACCCCAACTATTACTTTGGATATCGGCTAGGCCAGCCATGGCCATAGACCAACTTAGGCCAAAAGCCTAAGCTTGGGGGAGTACGTATTTCTCACCGACATTACATTCATGTTCACACACTCATTGCTAGTTGTCGGTGCTCATACTTTTTCATTGTATCATCCATGCTAGTTTATTTTCCTTTTTATGCTTTCTTCTTGTGTGTTTAATAAACCTTAAGAAAAAAATTAGTTGTAGCTTTTAATTAGTTTACTTACCATGCTTGTAGTAGTAATTAAAAAGAAAACCCCAAAAGATTTCTCGTTCTTCTTTTGCTTGTTGGGAGCTTTCCGTGTAAATAGTTTTATTTCTTTTCTTGTTCTTTGGGGGTCGAGAGGAGAAGACCATAATGAAAATGTTGAGTGGCTCTTTTATGCATTATTGTTGATCTAACAAAGAGCCCATATTACCTTGTCTTCTTTCTTGAATTGAATGCTTGCAGATTCTAGCTTAGTCCAATGCACGTGCACTATTATTATTATCCACACTATTCGGTCGTGAAAGTGAAAGGCAATAATGATTATTATATGATGAACTTATTGAGATGAGAAAAGCTGGTATGAACTCGACCTCTCTTGTTTTTGTAAATATGATTAGTTCATCGTTCCTGATTCTTCCTATTATGAATAAACATGTTTGGAATGACAATTAGAGATTATAGTTGCTTATGCCATGCTTAATTAGCTAGGATCTTATAATGGTTTACCTTGCATACCAACATGCTATTAAAATGGTTGTGATGTGGCATGATAGGGTGGTATCCTCTTTTGAATGATTCGAGTGGCTTGACTTGGCACATGTTCACGCATGTAGTTGAAACAAAATCAACATAGCCTCTACGATATTTATGTTCATGGTGAATTATATCCTACTCATGCTTGCATTTGGTGTTGATTAATTTTAATGCATGTTCATGACTGTTGTCGCTCTCTAGCTGGTCGCTTCCCAGTCTTTTGCTAGCCTTCACTTGTACTAAGCGGGAATACTGCTTGTGCATCCAATTCCATAAACCCCAAAGTTGTTCCATATGAGTCCACCATACCTACCTATATACGGTATCTGCCTGCCATTCCAAGTAAATTTGTATGTGCCAAACTCTAAACCTTCAAATAAACATTTTGTTTTGTATGCTCGAATAACTCATGTATCAAGTAGGGCTGTCTGTATCTTCCATGTTAGATGGGTTATTCTCAAGAGGAGTGGACTCCGCTCCTCACTCACGAGAAAATGGCTGGTCACCGGGATGCCCAGTCCTATGCTTTATGCAAATCAAATCAAAACAACTGCAAAAAAACTCCCCCGGGACTCTTTTTAGTTGGAGGCACTCGTTGTTTCGGGCAAGCCATGGATTGATGCTTGTTGGTGGAGGGGGCGTATAAACTTTACCATTCTGTTTGGGAACCGCCTATAATGTGTGTAGCATGAAAGATATCGCCATCTCTTGGTTGTTATGTTGACAATGAAAGTATACCGCTCAAAATATTATTCATATCTATTTCAAAACCGAGCTCTGGCACCTCTACAAATCCCTGTTTCCCTCTGCGAAGGGCCTATCTATTTACTTTTATGCTGAGTCACCATCCTCTTATTAAAAAGCATTAGTTGGAGAGCACCACTGTCATTTGCATCCATTAATGTTAGTTTACATCGAGTATGACTTGACTGGATCTCTTTTACCATGAATTACAATGTCTAGTCAGTCCTTGATCTTTAAAGGTGCTCTGCATTTATGTTTTGCGGTCTCATAAAGGGCTAGTGAGATACCATCCTGTTATCTCATATCATGATTGTTTTGAGAAAGTGTTGTCATCCGAGATTTATTATTATTGCTCCTAGTTGATTATGCCATTGATATGAGTAAACATGAGACCTAAATGTTATTGTGAATATGGTTAGTTCATAATCTTTGCTGAAAACTTGAATGCTGGCTTTACATATTTACAACAACAAGAGTAAACATAGTTTGTAAAAGTTTTTCTCTATCACTTTCAGTTTATCAACTGAATTGCTTGAGGACAAGCAAATGTTTAAACTTGGGGGAGTTGATACGTCTCCGTCGTATCTACTTTTCCAAACACGTTTGCCCTTGTTTTGGACTCTAACTTGCATGATTTGAATGGAACTAACCCAGACTGACGTTGTTTTTAGCAGAATTGCCATGGTGTTATTTTTGTGCAGAAATAAAAGTTCTCGGAATGACCTGAAAATCAACTGAGAATTATTTTGGAATATATACAAAATACTGGAAGAAGAGTCCACATCAGGGGGGCCTCCACCTCTCCACGAGGGTGGGGGCGCGCCCTACCCCCCTGGGCGCACCCCCTGCCTCGTGGGCCCCCTAACGCTCCACCGACCTCAACCCTGACTCCATATATTCACTTTCGGGGAGAAAAAAACAAAGGAGAAGGATTCATCATGTTTTACGATACGGACCCGCCGCCAAGCCCTAAACTCTCTCGGGAGGGCTAATCTGGAGTCTGTTCGGGGCTCCGGAGAGGGGAATACGTCGCCATCGTCATCATCAACCATCCTCCATCACCAATTTCATGATGCTCACCACCGTGCGTGAGTAATTCCATCGTAGGCTTGCTAGATGGTGATGGGTTGGATGATATTTATCATGTAATCGAGTTAGTTTTGTTAAGGTTTGATCCCTAGTATCCACTATGTTCTGAGATTGATGTTGCTATGACTTTGTTATGCTTAATGCTTGTCACTAGGGCCCGAGTGCCATGATTTCAGATTAGAACCTATTATGTTTTCATCAATATATGAGAGTTCTTGATCCTATCTTGCAAGTCTATAGTCACCTATTATGTGTTATGATCCGTTAACCCCGAAGTGACAATAATCGGGATACTTACCGGTGATGACCGTAGTTTGAGGAGTTCATGTATTCACTATGTGTTAATGCTTTGGTCTGGTACTCTATTAAAAGGAGGCCTTAATATCCCTTAGTTTCCAATAGGACCACGCTGCCACAGGAGGGTAGGACAAAAGATGTCATGCAAGTTCTTTTCCATAAGCACGTATGACTATATTCGGAATACATGCCTACATTACATTGATGAATTGGAGCTAGTTCTGTATCACCCTAGGTTATGACTGTTACATGATGAACCACATCCGGCATAATTCTCCATCACCAATCCATTGCCTACGAGCTTTCCATATATTGTTCTTCGCTTATTTACTTTTCTGTTGCAATTGCTATCATCACTATAAAACACCAAAAATATTACTTTTTCTACCATTACCTTTTACTACCGTTACCACTACTATCATATTACTTTGCTACTAAACACTTTGCTGCAGATATTAAGTTTCCAGGTTTGGTTGAATTGACAATTCAGCTGCAAATACTTGAGAATATTCTTTGGCTCCCCTTGTGTCGAATCAATAAATTTGGGTAGAATACTCTACCCACGAAAACTATTGCGATCCCCTATACTTGTGGGTTATCATGTGTGCAGATCACGGAGATGGCGTACTTTCGGTACTAGGATCGGTCGATCGTGAAGATGTACGACTACATCAACCGCATTGTCATAACACTTTCGCTTACGGTCTATGAGGGTACGTAGACAAAACTCTCCCCTCTCGTTGCTATGTATCACCATAATCTTGCGTGTGCGTAGGAATTTTTTTGAAATTACTGCATTCCCCAACAATGGTATCAGAGGCAGGTCTATGCGTAGATGTTATATGCACGAGTAGAACACAAAGGAGTTGTGGGCATGGGTATATACATATTGCTTGCCGTCACTATTTGTTTCTTGATTCGGCGGTATTATTGGATGAAGCGGCCTAGACCAACATTACGCATACAGTTACGCGAGACTGGTTCTACCGACGTGCTTCGCACACAGGTGGCTGGTGGGTGTCAGTTTCTCCAACTTTAGTTGAATCGGATTCAATGAACAGTGTTCTTTTTGAAGATCAAAAAGCAATCACTATACCGCGTTGTGGTTTTTGATGCGTAGGTAAGAACGGTTCTTGCTCAGCCACGTAAAACTTGCAACAACAAAGTAGAGGACGTCTAGCTTGTTTTTGTAGGGCATGTTTTGATGTGATATGGTCAAGACATGATGCTAAATTTTATTGTATGAGATGATCATGTTTTGTAACACAGTTATCGGCAACTGGCAGGAGCCATATGGTTGTCGCTTTATTGTATGAAATACAATCGCCATGTTATTGCTTTACTTTATCACTAAGCGGCAGCTATAGTCGTAGAAGCAATAGTTGGCGAGACGACAACGATGCTTCGATGGAGATCAAGGTGTCAAGTGATACGTCTCCATCGTATCTACTTTTCGAAACACTTTTGCCCTTGTTTTGGACTCTAACTTGCATGATTTGAATGGAACTAACCCGGACTGACGCTGTTTTCAGCAGAATTGCCATGGTGTTATTTTTGTGCAGAAATAAAAGTTCTCGGAATGACCTGAAAATCAACGGAGTTATTTTTGGAATATATAAAAAAATACTGGAAGAAAGATCCACGTCAAGGGGCCCACACCCTGTCCACGAGGGTGGGGGCGCGCCCCCTGCCTCGTGGCCCCCCACACGCTCCACCGACCTCAACCTTGACTCCATATATTCACTTTCGGGGAGAAAAAACCCAGAGAGAAGGATGCATCGCATTTTACGATACGGAGCCGCAACCAAGCCCTAAACTCTCTTGGGAGGGCTGATCTGGAGTCCGTTCGGGGCTCCGGAGAGGGGAATCCGTCGCCATCGTCATCATCAACCTTCCTCCATCACCAATTTCATGATGCTCACCGTCGTGCATGAGTAATTCCATCATAGGCTTGCTGGACGATGATGGGTTGGATGAGATTTATCATGTAATCGACTTAGTTTTGTTAGGGTTTGATCCCTAGTATCCACTATCACTACAAAAAAATACACTTCCGTGATGATACATGTTTGTCGCAGTAGGTCGCGTTTTTTGTCATGCATGTACATCCATGAAGATTTTATGACAGAATCAAGATAGTCATACATGTGCTGTCGTAGAAGTGTTCCATGACATTACCAAAATTATCATCACGGAAGTGTCCACTTCCATGACGATAAATCGCGCATCACAGAAGTGCTTTCGTCAAGGGTGACCGACACGTGGCATCCACCGTAACAGAACGCCGTTAAGCTATCGGGTCGGGTTTTGGATCCGATAACCCATTAACAACCCCGACCAATGGGGATTTTCCACGTGTAAAATCATCATTGGCTGGAGGAGACACATGCCAGGACCGCGTTGGCACAGGTGTCACTCATCCAATGGGCGAGACGCGCCTATGATATGTTGACACGTGGTCCGGCCCATCAAGTTTAAATGGGCCGGCCCAACTGAAGGCCCACAAGATTATGCGGACCATAATGGGCCGGCCCAGCTAATGGCCCACGATATTTTGCGGACCATAATGGGCTGGCCCAGCTAAAGGCCCACAAGATTTTGCAGGCCACAATGGGCCGACCCAGGTAAAGGCCCACAAGATTTTTGTGTGCCATAATGGGCCGGCCCAGGTAACGGCCCACAGGATTCCTGCGGATCATAATGGGCCGGCCCAGCTAAAGGCCCATGAGATTTCGCCGACATTAATGGGCCGGCCTAGCTGTAGGCCCACAAGATTTTGAGGACCCTAGTAGGCCGGCCCATTAACTGGCTGCCATGTTTTGGGCCAAATGCCGGCCCATATTTGATCCGGTCCATTAATGGTCTGCCACGCTCTGGGCCTAATAGTGGCCCATATGAGATCCGACCCGTTAAAAGCCTACCATGTTTTGGGCCAAATTACGGCCCAGATCAGGTCAGCCCTTTAAGAGGCTTTGGGCTCAATTATGGCCCATATCAGATTCGGATTGTCAACTGGACACTATGCTTTTGGGCCCACTTGCTAAAGGCCCACTTAGTAATTCGGCCTGATATTAGTTTTGGCCTGTTAAGGGCCCGTTTAACATTTCGGCCCTATATTAATTTCGGCCTGTTAAAAGCCCGTCATATAGTTGGGCCTAACTACGGCCCGGTTTGCATCCGGCCTGCTCGCAGCCGATATCTGATTGGGCCAAATAAGGACCAAGACAATTTTGGCATGTTAAAAGCCCATGATTTGATTCTCACAATCATGGGCCGGGGTTCATTTCGGGCTGCTGCCGGCCCGTGAGCTGTTTGGCACGTTTCAGGCCCAACCTACATCGTGATTGCATGACGGCCCGATTATGTACCGTAATTTTACGGTTTGGCCGGTTTACTGCGAAGACAGGATATATATACAGTAAAATAACTGCAGCATCGTGAATAAGAAAAAACCTAGACTATACAATAAAGAAATTATGGCATATTACATCCACTGGGCATCAAAGTTCGCCACTATGATAATAAAGCACAAGCAGACAGCAGATTACATACACTGGGCATCAAAGATCGCCACCAGTGCAAATAAACACGCCGACAAAATAATATACAAAACCGACAGCACTTCAATAGAGTTCAAGAAAGGTTAGCCCTGCTGGGGAGCTGCAGCGCAAGCAGCTGAGCAAGATGATGAGACTGCGCTTGTTCAACACTTATATCTTCCTCACTCTGAAAGATAAACAAGCAGACAGATGACAGGTTTTGCACATAAAAGTATCAGTGCTGACAATTCATCACATTTCTTACTGACGAATAAAGTGACACAGTTTAAAATTGCATTAACACAATATGGTATTGTTCAGGTCAAGACATGGCAGGAAATGACATTGTGAAGGAGTTGGCAGCTTCACGACACCACTGGATTACAGATCAAGAACTCATAAGTATCAATGGTTAGTGTGCTGTCAATTTATACCATTTCAGATTGGCAAATAAAGAGACGGTTTAAATAATAGTAGAATGATATGACATTGTTCATAGTTAAGACATTGCAGAATATGACATTGTGCTGTAGTGGGTAGGTTCACCACACCACTGGATTACGGATGAAGAACAGAAGCATACATGCAGTGCAAAAGAAGATCACTTGCTCTGTATAGTTTAATTTACATGGTATGAAGAAGGAACTTGGTTGTACAACTGAAAACTTAAATTGAGAAAGGACAAACTTTTGTTTATGAACTACATAATAAACTTTAAACAAGCAATTTGATGCAAACACCAAAAATAAACAGCTGTTGCAGTCATGCCTAACCAAATATATACAACAAAGTTTGAAGGCTTGAGATGGACAAACTTACATTATTGGTGAAGACAGGCTCTATAAAGGCCTTGTCCATGCTGATGGGGGGGGGCAATTCAAGAAGTTTACCACAGAATCTTCTTCAAAAGCATTGCCTTTATTCTACATTTTGTTAAGAGTAAATATAGATGTGATAATATACGAAAAAATGGAGAATATTTAAGATAAGATGAAGAGTGATGCTACATAACCAAGTAGCTATAAATGTAAGTGCAGCGATACAGGCAAAAGGTACAGCCAAGAGCAATGCACAGCTAAACTTCTTCAGTACCAACCTTATGGTAAGAGTAAATATAGATCTGATGTGTAGAAAATGGAGGGCAAAGGAAAATAAGCTGCAGAGTGATGGTACATGAACAACTACCTGTCATTATAAGTACACTGATAAAGGACACATGTACTTACAAGAACAATGCAGAGCTAAAAAACATTGGCATTGGATATATTCTACACTAATGTAACCATTCATACAGATCAGATAATTTGGAGCGAACAATTGATAAGCAAGCTATCATGCATACTGCTGTCACATAATGAACCAGGTATGTATGCAAGTACAGTGATACAGGACAACAGGTACTAACAAGAGCAAAGCAGCGGGCAGCATATTTGCGATATCCTGTCGTTCTTGTCAAACCGGAATTCTTCTTCGAGCAGATTTCCTGCAAAAAAGATCCGTAAGGCACATGCGGAAAAGTAGAAGTTCAAATTGTCATGTGATTTCATAGACAGTACCTCATCCTGGGAACGAGACCAGTGCATAACAAGGTTTTTCCATTCAATGTCTTCTAAATTTAGCACAGGAGACTTCACCGGAAATTCGTTTATAGACTTGCCATCAAAGTGTGATTTCCTCAGGTAACACCGATACTGCTGCAATGCTTCCTTGAAAAGCACAAGCAAGCTTTGCTCGTCATGACTATCCAGATTGACCCTCGCCTAGTTACAACAATGTAATGTAAATCATTGATGTGTTCAATCAGCAGAAAACAGGAAAATAATAACCATGAATAATAGCACTTACACGTAAGTTGGACAGGAAGATGTGAAAATGGTGTTTGTCTTCACAATAATCTTCCCATGATGGGAATATATGCACGTAGTCCCTAACAACATTGAAAGCATTGTCTTTTAAACTGGGAATAAATGGAATGGGGTTCCAATCTGCAGGAATTGGCCGTCTCTGCAGTTGGGATAGGTCTTCGGCCGGTGGACTTGCTGTACTTTTTGCTGGAGTGGGATTTTTCTGTGGTACAGCTGGTGCTATGGCAAATGAAATCGGTATACCTTTTGCTGGAGTGCAGGTCCTGTGTGGTGGGGCTAGTGGTGTGGCCAGTGAAGTATGGGTACAGTCTGCTGGAGTCGGTCCTACGTTTTGTGTCACTGGTTGTACAGCCAATATAAGTGGGGTGCTGTCTGATTTCTCCGGCACCACCACGTTTTTCAAGGACTTTGCTGGTGCTCCTTCAGGTTCGGCAATCACCCTCTTCCTTTTTGATGTCTGATGCACAAGAACAGCATTTGAGTGGAAAAACATGGTATGATGACAGATGGAATATGTATTGATAATGGATGGGCATGGCATCTCGACATATATGATGAGTAAACTAAGCAGATGGCGGTGCAACAAAGTAGAAGAAATGCAAGACAACATATGCAAGATACCCGCAATCAATAAAACATTGCCAAATTAGAACAGGCACCTTGATGGGTGAACAGGACAGGCCATCTGCCTTTGACTCCTCGAGGTTAGAATAGTCATTAGGATCATATTCTGAACAAGAATCAACAGGTGGGGAGCGTATGAGTTTCATTGCATCCAGAATGGCACTCAATGCCTTGGTGCCAATTTTGTAAGTCATTGCAGTGTTTAGCTTCAAGAGTGGACTGCTGCTAGTGCGACACAAAGCAGCTACACAGATCATAGTGTAGATATAACGGGAAAACCTTAAGCATCAGAGTAAAATCAGCAAAGTGGAACTTGCTGGAATATATGTGCTAGTATTGCCGGTACGGCTAGAAAGGCTTCGGATACCAGCTCTCTTCAAGTGAAGGTGCGGTACTGTTAATATCAGTGTAACTCTCAAAGGCGACACAGCTCCCCGCATTTCCTTGCTATTCTTATAGGATTCAAGTGGGCAGGCCACTACAAATCCTATTCCTATGTTTACAAGATCCTACGAATCAAAGAGGCTCAAAGTGTCCATCACAACCGACCGTATAGACCTCTACACTGCAAATGTCCCTGCTCATCTTCAGTACAAGGAACATACTGTACTACTATCATACTCCCTCCGTTCCAAAATATAAGTCTTGGTAGAGATTTCCACTATGGATCACATACAGATGTATCCAGATACATTTTAGAGTGTAGATTCACTCATTTTGCTCCATATGTAGTCCATGGTGGAATCTATACAAAGACTTGTATTTAGGAACGGAGAGAGTACATATTAAAGAAGAACGGAAGAGGAACATGGTAAAGAAGAGCAAGCAGATTTTGGATAATAAAATGTTGGTTGCGCAGTGCCCACACATGATGAACCAGAGCGCATTAAGAATGCAACTCCCAGCTGTCTCTCGACCATTTCAGGCGGTTGGATGAAGATCCTACGTCTCCTAACCCTTCTTCTTCCTCGTCTCTGATTCTTCCCATACAGAACACCGCACGGGCCGCCGGCCGGACCACCGGCCCCCACCGCCTGTGTTCCTCCGCCACCCCCACCCCCACCCCGCCCCAACCCCCACCCGCGTCGAGTTTTCTTCGTTCGGCGAGGCCCCACAACCACCCGAGCCCCTTCGATCGCACCGGCGAACTCCGGCGAGCTCTGAAAAATCGACTGACCCAATTTTGAAATTTAGTCTACTGTGATTTAACTAGTGTGGAATATAAAAGGGGAAAACCATAAGCATTGGGAGTATAGTGTTGAGCGTGCCATGGCGGATCTGAAGGTGCAAACCGGACAAAGGCAACTTCGCAACCAAGACAAGAAATCAGAGTAAAGCAGTGGCGATCTATTTTCTTGCTGCGATAAATAAGTTGAGCAGATACGAAAGAGTACCGCCTCTGGTGCGGCGCCGTGTACGCATCTGCTGAGAATTTGACGGTGCTGCGGTAGCGATGGCTGTCGGCGGCGTGGAAGCAGATCTAGGAGGGTAGACGGTGGCGGCGGGGCGCGGTGGACGAGACGGTCGTAGGAGCGGCGCCGGCAAGGTGGACGACGGCGGGGATGAAGCGAGAGGACGGGATGCAAGGATCCCGGTCCGAAGCCGTGGATGAGAGAGGTCGATCTCTTGTAATGGACGGCGGCGTCGGGGTATCAGCTCCGGCATGGTGGAGGAGGACGGCGGTGGATGGGGTGGCGGACGGCGGCGGACGGAGGAGGGTGGGGTGGAGAGGGTGTTTTGGCGCCCACGGAGTACGAATGGGGAAAAGGGAGGTAGAGAGGAAGGGGGGAACCATGTATTCAGGGCGCGCTTGTCTCAAATGCGAGGAAATTTACAAACTTAGCCCCCGTTTCAAATTTCTACTACATCACAGCAACATTAGTCGGTTGGGGATAGGACGGTAATCTCGCATACACCGAATATTTGCCGACGAGAGTTTGTTTTTGGCGCCCACCGTGTATGAATATGAATCGGGGAGGGAGTCGATTTCGGCCGAGGACACACTGTGTTTTGGCGCCCACCGTGTATGAATCCGGGTGAGAGGCGGTTACGTCACGTTTGGGTGAAATTACAAACCTACCCCTATCGAAACCTATAGAAATCCAGCAGATAGGCTTTGCGTGGCAGGGATAGGCAGTAGTGATTTCCATCTCGCAGATTTTGGTTTCGGGCGGTTACTGCGACTTTCCCCGCTTCGTTCAAATTTTGCAGAGTGCACGTTTACCGTGCCAACTCAATTCGAATCCCGTTTGTATTCTATTTTTTTCGGGCGGGATCCATTTTCAATTGGAATTACATTCTATATACATCATTTTTTATATATACTTTCAAAAGCACAACACCATTTATACATAAATATGGTTTACAAATGGCATGATCTCAGATTCATAAGGTTGTATCCATCAATTTGGATTTTCAAATATTTGAAACCACTTTATGTTGAAATCCAATGTATGCATTCCTCGCTAACTGTCTCCAATTAATGTGTGTTTCATGCGGGTTTTTTTACTTCTCAAACATGTATAATGTGTTTCACACACGCAACATATAGTGTAATCCCGTTTAGACATTAATTGCATATAAACCATGCATTGTTTGTAATTGAAGAATCTATGGATCACCAATATTGATAAACTATATAACATTACACGTGTGCCCAAATTCAAATGAATATGCATGTTTGATACACCAATTTGCGTTATGATATTATCGATGTCGTGATCTCCAGTTTAAATATTTGAATCCCCTTTAATCCAGATATTCGTCTCATATAGCTATCACTCATGCTTATATAGGACTATCTCTCTGGACCTATACGCGTTCATCGTCTCTCAGGTATCTCTCGTGCTACCTGTATGTCGACAATGATCTTTTATCTTCGTAACACACTGACGGTACTCTCTCCCTCGACCTTCATCACTCTATCTCTCTCTAAGTATATCTCGCTCCCTGCTATGTGTCTCTAACTATGATTCTCCATGTGGAATCTCTTTCTCTCACACAAACACAAAACTTTGTCTCCCGGGGTCTCATTTCTCTCTACTATTCCCATGTGTGCCACTCGCACACCCCTCATACAGAGATGTCTTTCGCTCCTTAGATATGAGAACCTACGACTCTTCCTCTTCAATATCTCTTTCTCACACACAAACACAAACTCTGTCTCCCAGGGTCTCATATTTCTCCATTGTTCTCTTGTATGTCGCTCACACACACCCTCTCTCCCTAGAGATATCTTGCGTTCCCTCGTATGTCTCTCTAGCTATCACTCTCGTTGTGAAATATCTTTCTCTCTCGCAGACACAAAACTCCGTCTCTCTGGATCTCATTTCTCTCTGATATCTGTTTGTATGTGACTCACATGCACCCTCTCTCTATCTCTCTCACACCCACACACATAACCCAGCCTTCTGATCCACTCGACTCCTATCTCTAACGCACACTAGCTAGCATCTTTATCTTTCTATTTATCTGTTTCTCCATCAACCTTCTTTCTCGCCCTCACTCTTGATTCCTATCATGCACACTACATATGTTTCTCTCTACATGCAGTCAAGTGCCCTCTCACACACATATATAACTTCACCCTTTGAACCACCCGACGGTCATCTCCAACACCCAAACTAGCGGATGTCCCTCTAGCTAGCATCTCCATCTTTGTATCTATCTGTAGTTTCTCCGTCAACATTTCTACTCGCACGGAGTCTTGCTTCCTATCACCCACACTATATATGTCTCTCCATACATATGCATTTATAGGTTGGTCTCTTTTGCACAATCGTTGCGCCTCACTCCCTCTGCTCGCCATAGATGCATGCTCCAGCCCACGCCACTATCTATTAAAGACAAAAACACATGCTTAATTGTCGGGCCTTCTTCCCCGCATTCTCACATGCATGCATATTGTCATACCGATCCGTCTCTCCCATGTCGTTGATCTTATGACTTATGTCTTCTTTCTTTTATCTCGATCATGCGTGCGCACGCACACACACATCCCACGTATACATGTATACCTCTCACACATGCACGTTCAAGGTCTCTATGTCTCCATACGTAGTTAATTACCCTCAATTCTAACGCCACATAAAATCTTTCTCCTCTTTTGTGCACATAACTTCCGCCTGGATGGGTAAAACACACACTCACACTTAACAATCTCCTTCTAGCTACCCCCCCCCCGCCTCTCACTCTTCCCCTATATCCCCGAAACCAATAAGACCATCCCTTTGTTTAATTCCCGCCTACATGCACCATCAATATATAGTAGTCTTCCTCGGTGTCTCTCGAACAAACACGTTCTCTCGATGTCGACTCCTCTCACGCGCACACACCTTCTCTTCCCTCTCTACGGGCATTTTATCTCTCGCACCCCATCGTTGGTGGCCTCTGCCATACACATCACCTCTCTATGATGAAGCCATGCACACTTAAATTACATCTGCCACAGAGGACCCCGCGACACACATACACACACCCACACACACACACACTAAGACTCCATCTCTCTCTCTCTCACACACACACAAACACACACACACGCACACACGCATGCACGCACCCCCCCACACACACACACACTAAGACTCCATCTCTCTCTCACACACACACACACAAACTAAGACTCCATCTCTCTCTCTCCTCTCTCTCTCTCTCTCTCACACACACACACACTAAGACTCCATCTCACACACACATGCTCTAGGCGGAGCATTTGTTCCTACCACCCTTCATCCAACCTTACCCGTATGATAAACAATCACCTTTATTTACTTGCATAACATGGACAAATTCCACTTTACTTTAGTAGTCAGCAAACTTATCATCTGTACCCTTATAAAAAAACGAGTTGGCGGTGATGGTGTGCCTGCCATCTTGTAATACAGACCATATGATCTTTATCTGAGGATAGAAAGCAAACTATGATAATTTTACAAAAGATACCTGCACCTCTCTCCACATCATTATCTCCCGCAACCTCATTGCTCAGCAATTAAAAAAGGAATAAGTCTCTGGAACAATCTAGCATGCATGGTGGTCGTTGCCTCCGCCCATTCCGACCACCAGTCACCACCACGCTCCACTCCTCCTCGCCTTATCTCTCATCTTTTATTTTTTCGATGACATTCTCGAGATACCGGTTTTTTGATAAAATTCTCGAGATATCATTAGTTTTTACACATGGGATTACTCCTGCATAGGTCAACCACAATAGGTGTTTTGTAAAAAAATGCATATTGATGTTCCCTGCAATGCACGAGAATCTTGCTTGTAATTATATAACGCAAATCACGAGCAGGAAGTGACATTTTTTTGACACAACCACATTAACATGGCCACGTAAATCACTAGCTAAAAGTAAATACCATTATACTTATATCCCGATGCAAAAGGTTGAGTACATGTCCGAGGAGTAGAGTGATATGTCTCCGGCGTATCTATAATTTTTGATTGTTCCATGCTAATATTATTCAACTTTCATATACTTTTGGGAACTTTTTATACTATTTTTGGGACTAACATATTGATCCAGTGCCCAGTGCCAGTTCCTATTTGTTGCATGTTTTTTGTTTCATAGAATATCCATATCAAACAAAGTCCAAACGGGATAAAAACTAACGGATATTTTTTTGGAATATATATGATTTCTGGGAAGAAAAATCCACGCGAGACGGTGCTCGAGGTGGCCATGAGGCAGGGGGCGCCCTTGCCCCCCAGGCGCGCCCCTGACCCTCATGGGCCTCCCGTAAGGCGGTTGGTGCCCTTCTTTCACCGCAAGAAAGCTAATATCCGGATAGAGATTGTGTTAAAATTTCAGCCCAATCGGAGTTACGGATCTCCAGGAATATAAGAAACGGTGAAAGGGAAGAATCTGAGAACGCAGAAACAGAGAGAGACAGAGAGACAGATCCAATCTCGGAGGGGCTCTCGCCCCTCCCGTGCCATGGAGGCTATGGACCAGAGGGGAAACCCTTCTCCCATCTAGGGAGGAGGTCAAGGAAGAAGAAGAAGGAGGGGGGCTCTCTGCTCCTCGCTTCCGGTGGCACCGGAGTGCCACCGGGGCCATCATTATCACCGCGATCTACACCAACACCTCCGTCATCTTCACCAACATCTCCATCACCTTCCCCCTCTATCTACAGCGGTCCACTCTCCCGCAACCCGCTGTACCCTGTACTTGAACATGGTGCTTTATGCTTCATATTATTATCCAATGATGTGTTGCCATCCTATGATGTCTGAGTAGATTTTCGTTGTCCTATCGGTGGTTGATGAATTGCTATGATTGATTTAATTTGCTTGTGGTTATGTTGCTGTCCTTTGGTGCCCATCATATGATTGCGCGCATGGATCACACCCTAGGGTTAGTTGTATGTTGATAGGACTATGTATTGGAGGGCAAGAGTGACAGGAGCATAGAAATTGATGTATACGGGATTGAAGGGGGGCCAATATATCTTAATGTTATGGTTAGGTTTTACCTTAATAAACGTTAGTAGTTGCGGATGCTTGCTAAGAGTTCCAATCATAAGCGCATAGAATTCCAAGTCAGGGATGACATGCTAGCAGTGGCCTCTCCCACATAATACTTGCTATCGGTCTAGTAAAGTAGTCAATTGCTTAGGGACAATTTCGCAACTCCTATCACCACTTTTCCACATTCGCTATATTTACTTTATTGCTTCTTTACTTAAACAGCCCCTACTTTTTATTTACGTAATCTTTATTATCTTGCAAACCTATCCAACAACACCTACAAAGTACTTCTAGTTTCATAATTGTTCTAAGTAAAGCGAACATCAAGCGTGCGTAGAGTTGTATCGGAGGTCGATATAACTTGAGGGAATATTTGTTCTGCCTTTATCTCCTCGTTGGGTTCGACACTCTTACTTATCGAAAACTGTTGTGATACCCTATACTTGTGGGTTATCAAGACCTTTTTCTGGCACCGTTGCCGGGGAGCAATAACGTGGGGTGAATATTCTCGTGTGTGCTTGTTTGCTTTATCACTAAGTAATTTTTATTTGCTGTTCTTAGTTGTTCTTTATCTTTAGTTATGGATATGGAACACGAAATACCAAAAAAAATAGGTGTACTTTCTGCTCATGGAGATGGGGAACCTCCTAAAACCCTCGATGCTGGTTATGTGAAAGATATTATGTACTACTTTAATAATCCTGAGAAAACCCCATTCAATTATGTAATGGGGGTAACGTTGGATCAACGTGAATACTTTAGGGATTACCGCTTGACACAAAAAGGGAAACTATTATGGGATCAAATTCATATATTGAATTGTTATGCTAGGCAACTATGCTTGAGATATGATTATACTTGTTGCTCTAGGATGAAGGCTCTACACCTTCCCTTTTTATGCGAATTTAATGATAATAAAACCTTAGCTTCTTATGCTAATGGTATATATGATTACTATGATGTGGAACAAATAGAAGAATTTGTTGCTTTTATGGGTGCTTATGAAATTGAATCTATGTTTAAAGAGTTTGAAGATCTTGATGATTCGGTTTATAGACCTAAAAATTTAGATATCCTTAAATATTACTATGAGAATTATGAATACAATTCCGATGTTAATGCACTTATTGAGAAAGTCTCCGCGGTCCAAGAAGAGACTAATATTTTGCAGGAATCTATGGAAGAAGAAGTTGATGAAACTGTGAGCTCATTGGACGAAAAATATGAGGAGGAGAGCGAAGAACAAAAGGAGGAAGAGCGGATTGATCACCCATGCCCACCTTATAATGAGAGTAACTCTTCAACTCATACATTTTTTAATTCCCCTTCATGCTTACCGAAGGATGAATGCTATGATAATTGCTATGATCTCGTTGATTCTTTTGAAATATCCCTTTTTGATGATGCTTGCTATGCTTGTGGCCAAGATGCCAATATGAATTATGCTTATGGAGATGAACTTGATATAGTTCCTTATGTTAAACATGAAATTGTTGCTATTGCACCCACACATGATAGTCCTATTATCTTTTTGAATTCTCCCGACTACACTATATCGGAGAAGTTTGCCCTTATTAAGGATTATATTGATGGGTTGCCTTTTACCGTTGCACATGATGATTTTGATGAATATAATATGCATGTGATTGCTGCTCCTACTTGCAATTATTATGAGAGAGGAACTATATCTCCACCTCTCTATGTTTCCAATATGATAAAATTATAAGAAATTGTTTATACTATGCACCGGCCTTTACTTTGTGTGCATGAATTGTTCTTTTATGACATGCCGATGCATAGGAAGAGAGTTAGACTTTGTTATTGCATGATATATGTTACTTTGTGCTCACTACTAAATTATAAATCATTGTTAATTAAAATTGGCTTTGATATACCTTGGGATCCGGGTGGATTCATTACTTGAGCACTATATGCCTAGCTTAATGGCTTTAAAGAAAGCGCCGCCAGGGAGACAACCTGGAAGTTTTAGGGAGTCATTTACTTCTGTTGAGTGCTTTCATATAGTTTAAAACAAAAAAAATTAAAGAGGGTAACCCAAAACTTTTTCAGAAAGGAAAGCGAAAGTGAGAAAGACAAGCATTGTTGAAGTGGGAGCTAGCCTTGAACTTTGTTCATGCTCACGGAAACTTTGTGAATCTTGATTACAGAAACTTTTCAATGAAAATAATTATCCCCTTGTACAATTCCATTGTATTATAAAAATAATGTGCCAAGGTTTGCCTTTAGGATGTTTACATTTGCTTGATGGTTTGTACGGTGCAGGACAGAAACTTTGGCTGTAGTGCGCGATTTTACATTTTTAGGTGGAACGTAAAATGGTTCTGATTCTTTTTGCACCTATACAAATTGTTTATTTTTTTCCTAATTTTGGTAGAATTTTTCAAGTATCAGAAGTATGGTGAATGTTCAGATTATTACAGACTATTCTGTTTTAGACAGATTCTGTTTTTGATGCATAGTTTGCTTGTTTTGATGAAACTAGCGATTAATATTAGTGGATTAAGCCATTAAAAAGTTATATTACAGTAGACACAATGCAAAAACAAAATATGAATTGGTTTGCAACAGTACTTAGAGTAGTGATTTGCTTTATTATATTAACGGATCTTACCGAGTTTTCTGTTGAAGTTTTGTGTGGATGAAGTGTTCGATGATCGAGAAGGTCTCCATGTGAGAAGAAGGAGGAGACTCAAGTGTCTAAGCTTCGTGATGCCCTGGAAGGCATCCCCTCTTTCTTCAACAAGTATCGGTATGTTTTCAGATTCGTTTCATTCATGCGATATGTGCAATCTTGGAGCGTCTTTTGTATTTAGTTTTCATCTTTCTTTTATGCACCATGCTGGTATGAGATAGTCCTTGGTTGATTTATAAAATGCTCTTTGCACTTCACTTATATCTTTTGAGTATGGCTTTATAGAATGCTTCATGTTCTTCACTTATATCATTTGAAGTTTGGATTGTCTATTTCTCTTTACATAGACAACCGCCATTTGTAGAATGCTCTTTTGCTTCACTTATATTTGTTAGAGCGTGGGCATATCTTTTGTAGAATTAAACTCTCTTGCTTCACTTATATCTATTTAGAGAGATGAAAGGAATTGGTCTTTCACATGGTTAGTCATAAAATCCTACATACAACTTGTAGATCACTGAATATGATGTGTTTGATTCCTTGCAATAGTTTTGCGATATAAAGATGGTGATATTAGAGTCATGCTAGTGGGTGGTTGTGAATTGTAGAAATACTTGTGTTGAGGTTTGTGATTCCCGTAGCATGCACGTATGGTGAACCTTATGTAACGAAGTTGGAGCATGAGGTATTTATTGATTGTCTTCCTTATGAGTGGCGATCGGGGATGAGCGATGGTGTTTTCCTACCAATCTATCCCCTTAGGAGCATGCACGTAGTACTTTGTTTAGATGACTAATAGATTTTTGCAATAAGTATGTGAGTTCTTTATGACTAATGTTGAGTCCATGGATTATACGCACTCTCACCCTTCCATCATTGCTAGCCTCTCTAGTACCGCGCAACTTTCGCCGGTACCATAAACCCACCTATACCTTCCTCAAAACAGCCACCATACCTACCTATCATGGCATTTCCATAGCCATTTCGAGATATATTACCATGCAAATTTCATCATCATCATATACATGACTTGAGCATTCATTGTCATATTGCTTTTCATGATCTTAAGATAGCTAGCATGATGTTTTCATGGCTTGTCCATTTTTTGATGTCATTGCTACGCTAGATCATTGCACATCCCAGTACACCCCGGAGGCATTCATATAGAGTCATATCCTTGTTCTAGATATTGAGTTGTAATATTGAATTGTAAGTAAATAAAAGTGTGATGATCATCATTATTAGAACATTGTCCCATGTGAGGTTATCAAAATAAAAGTGGCCAAAGAAGCCCCCCCCCCCCAAAAAAAAGAGAGAGAGGCCAAAGAAGCCTACAAAAAAAGAAAAAAAAGAAAAAATGAGAGAAAAAGAGAGAAGGGGCAATGTTACTATCCTTTTACCACACTTGTGCTTCAAAGTAGCACCATGTTCTTCATATAGAGAGTCTCTTTAGTTATCACTTTCATATACTAGTGGAAAGTTTCATTATAGAACTTGGCTTGTATATTCCAACGATGGGCTTCCTCAAATGCCCTAGGTCTTCATGAGCAAGCAGGTTGGATGCACACCCACTTAGTTTCAGTTTGAGCTTTCATATACTTATAGCTCTAGTGCATCCGTTGCATGGCAATCCCTACTCACTCACATTGATATCTATTGATGGGCATCTCCATAGCCCGTTGATACGCCTAGTTGATGTGAGACTATCTTCTCCTTTTTGTCTTCTCCACAACCACCATTCTATTCCACCTATAGTTCTATGTCCATGGCTCACGCTCATGTATTGCGTCAAAGCTGAAAAGGTTTGAGAACATCAAAAGTATGAAACAATTGCTTGGCTTGTCATGGGGGTTGTGCATGATGTGAGTATTTTGTGTGAAGAAGATGGAGCATAGCCAGACTATATGATTTTGTCGGGATAACTTTCTTTGGCCATGTTATTTTGAAAAGACATGATTGCTTTATTAGTGGGCTTGAAGTATTATTGTTTTTATGTCAAATGATAGACTATTGCTTTGAATCACTCGTATCTTAATATTCATGCCATGATTAGATATGTGATCAAGATTATGCTAGGTAGCATTCCACATCAAAAATTATCTTTTTTATCATTTACCTTCTCGAGGACGGGCAGGAATTAAGCTTGGGGATGCTGATACGTCTCCGTCGTATCTATAATTTTTGATTGTTCCATGCCAATATTAATCAACTTTCATATACTTTTGGCAACTTTTTATACTATTTTTGGGACTAACATATTGATCCAATGCCCAGTGCCAGTTCCTGTTTGTTGCATGTTTTTTGTTTCGCAGAATATCCATATCAAACAGAGTCCGAACGGGATAAAAATTGACGGAGATTTTTTTGGAATATATATGATTTTTAGGAAGAAAAATCCATGCGAGACGGTGCCCGAGGTGGCCACGAGGCAGGGGGCACGCCTGACCCCCCCAGGCGCGCCCCTGACCCTCGTGGGCCACCCGTAAGGCGGTTGGTTCCCTTCTTTCACCGCAAGAAAGCTAATATCTGGATGGAGATCGTGTTAAAATTTCAGCCCAATCGGAGTTACGGATCTCCGGGAATATAATAAACGGTGAAAGGGAAGAATCCGAGAACGCAGAAACAGAGAGAGGTAGAGAGACAGATCCAATCTCGGGGGGGCTCTCGCCCCTCCCGTGCCATGGAGGCCATGGACCAGAGGGGAAAACCTTCTCCCATCTAGGGAGGAGGTCAAGGAAGAAGAAGAAGAAGGAGGAGGGGGGCTCTCTCCCCCTCGCTTCCGGTCGCGCAGGAGTGCCACCGGGGGCCATCATCATCACCGTGATCTACACCAACACCTCCGTCATCTTCACCAACATCTCCATCACCTTCCCCTATCTATCTACAGCGCTCCACTCTCCCGCAACCCACTGTACCCTCTACTTGAACATGGTGCTTTATGCTTCATATTATTATTCAATGATATGTTGCCATCCTATGATGTCTGAGTAAATTTTCGTTGTCCTATCGGTGGTTCATGAATTGCTATGATTGATTTAATTTGCTTGTGGTTATGTTGATGTCCTTTGGTGCCCATCATATGATTGCGCGCGTGAGATCACACCCTAGGGTTAGTTGTATGTTGATAGGACTATGTATTGGAGGGCAAGAGTGACAGAAGCTTCAACCTAGCATAGAAATTGATGCATACGGGATTGAAGGGGGACCAATATATCTTAATCCTATGGTTGGGTTTTACCTTAATGAACGTTAGTAGTTGCGGATGCTTGCTAATAGTTACAATCATAAGTGCATAAAATTCCAAGTAAGGGATGACATGCTAGTAGTGGCCTCTCCCACATAATACTTGCTATCGGTCTAGTAAAGTAGTCAATTGCTTAGGGCAATTTCACAACTCCTACCACCACTTTTCCACACTCACTATATTTACTTTATTGCTTCTTTACTTACAACAGCCCCTATTTTTTATTTACATACTCTTTATTATCTTGCAAACCTATCCAACAACACCTACAAAGTACTTCTAGTTTCATACTTGTTCTAGGTTAAGCGAACGCCAAGCGTGTGTAGAGTTGTATCGGTGGTCGATAGAACTTGAGGGAATATTTGTTCTACCTTTAGCTCCTCGTTGGGTCCGACACTCTTACTTATCGAAAACTATTGCGATCCCCTATACTTGTGGGTTATCATAGAGTCGCACACACGCACTCTGTCTCTTAGAATCTCTCTCACACACAAACCAGTTACGTGACGCCCACTTAAGCAGACACGTATGTTACAATTTGTGCACCCGCGGGTACATGTGATGCTGCGCATTTATTTAAGCCAGAAGGCGAACCCAAACAGTAGCTGTATTCATTCCCCTCCCGCCGCCTCTTCTCTGGTCACCGTCGCCCGGTAGCCATGGGCCGGCCGAAGGTAACAACATACGCCATACTCCCGCCGGAGCGGCGCTTTAATCTAGAAATTTTAGTGGTCATGCATGCATCTTTTTGTGCTAGCACTCCTATATAAGGGTTGACCGGTTGCTTCCCGCGGACGTGTGCGGGCGGTGGAAGAGGAAGGAGAAGGGAAGCGGGCTGTGGAGTAATGTTTTTTACCACAATTTCTTAGGAAACTGAGTGCAATAATTGAGTAGTTTTGCAACCTACCAGTACTACACCTGAAATGGTTCAAAACCTATACTCCCTTGCCAGCGCGCGCTTCCCGCGTGAAACAGTCAGCGTCGCCCCGGAGCGTCAGTGCCGCATTAATGCCCGGCCAGAGCGGAGGCGACCTCTCACTGGCACCGACTATGAAGTGGCGCGACGGCCGAGAGAGCGCCGCTTCCCGGTGCACGCGACTGCTCCGCGTCGAGACTGGCCATAGGCCCTGTTTTGATCCATGGGTTAGAGTTAGTTTGAGCTAGTTGGGGCTCAAATAGCCCTAAAGTATCCAAGTATGAGGGTTTAAATTGGAGCAAGTTGCACGGAACCCACCAAAAAAACTAGCCCACCCAAGAGGTGCTAACTGGAGATAGTTCTCATTGGGACCACTGAAAAATCACTTTTCTCTCTCCATGAAGTGCATTTATTGTCAATCTAACCCTGTCACCCAAACACCTCTTTGGCTACAGTTAGTTCAGGGTTAGTCATGAGTTAGTCTAACCTCTAGCTAAGTTAGAGTATCAAACAGGAGCAGTATAGGACATGCAAGTTGCTCAAAGCATACAGGCAAATTCGTACGTGAAAGGATTTTTTTCTTTTTGAAAACGGAACGTGAAAGGAATTTTTTTAGAATGCTCTTGGCATGTCGCTAACATGTGATAGTTAACCGACCTCAATAGACGGCAGAAACGCCAGCCCGCCGCACTTTGATAGAGACGAGGAGGGAGAAGCGATACAGGCTGCTGGATTACTAGAGATAGGTGTCGCACGGAAGCCAAGAAATATGGTGATAGCGTGGGTTAGCCATGTACTAGTATGATGTAACTACACTGGGCTGCCGTGTTTCGTACTCTTCCAGTCCACTGTGGAGATGATTGGTTAATTTTATATCGCTGAATAATATTAAATATTATGAGTGCAGACGCTCCACCACGAGGTTCCTTGCTCCTTCTCGGTCGTCCGGAATCTATGTTCTTCCACTCTATTTTTTTACGTGAGCTTTGTTCATCCTTTTGCCAACACGCGAGACATCTAGCATCAAGGTGCACGTGTTATGCAAGGATCGTTCCATCTATATGAAGAACACGTGGGACTGGAACTACGAGACGGACATGTACCCAGGAGTGGACGTACGAACCTGAGTAATGTAGCGCAGTAAGTGAAGTAGAAAGGCACAAATGGTATGAACATGCGTGGCATATAGGGTGTGTTTGGTTGCGTTCTCGTCTCAGCATAGTTGTTCCCTCTTCATGCATGCTCAACTCAACACCCCTCTTCATGCATGCTCTCTTCATGCATGCTTCTAGTGTATTTGTGCTAAACTAGTGTGGACTCATGCACCCTCCATACACTCTACCAAACACCCAAAAGTAGGTCGAGAAGGGAACTCTTGGGCGGCATTTGTCTCTTACTACGTACTACCACTAAATGTTGTACGTGCAATGCACGGTGATGTTATGGAGTACGTGCCTAAGTACTCTACTACTACTATATTAGTTGGAGGCACATATTAACTTTTATATTTGTTTACGTGTATGGCCCGAGACCTTCCAACTAGACGTGTCTTTCTCTCCAGGTCGCACTTTGTATCGTTCATACCACTAAGTACTACTACGTGTGGTCTCCGACCCAGAAGTGGAAGAAGTGGAGATGCTCTACCATGCTATTTTTTTACGCTGGGCTCTACCACGCTGTTCATGTCCCACTCCTTTCGCTGACGTGTGGGACATCCAGCACGTGCCGTGTTTGGCACCCTTCGTCGTAAGAGTTGAAACGCTAGCATTCATCAAAAATAAAAAAATCGGAAGTGATACTATTTTTTGCGAACCAATCAGCAATGATACTATACCACACGGTTTCCTTGCTCCTCGATATCGGAAAGAATACTTCCGTTCGCCAACATGTGGGACGTCGACCATCCTGGTCCACTTGCCATGCACGCAGAACTCCAAGGGAGAGTCACCCAGGTCGTCGCGCCGCAGTAACAATGACTAATGAGCCGTCAAATCACAGGCCCACTTCGCACTTTGAAGTTGCTCGGACGAAGGAACCATCATGACTTCGTTGAATTCCGCTTCTTGAAGAAAACTACTGTACCAGCAGTACTGCTAGCTACAGTAGTTACTCCAACAGAGGCCTCCTTTCATTCATAGGATAGGAATATGAAAATCATAGGAAGTGAGATGACATGCATCTCAATTCCTATAGAGAAAGAGATGCCATTTGATGCTTAGGATAGGAATTTTTCCATTTAGTCTAGGCTAATGTACTGGTAATTTGCTCTAAAAACTACAGTAGTAACTAGTAGTATTGGTACATGCTCGTACTCAGACACAGACACACACACTAACTACTAGTACTACTACTTCTCACATGCTGGCCAGACGCCGTCGTTCTCCTTCCCGGCTTTGTCGGCGACACCCCACCGTGCTTGGATCTCCGCCGACCTCTCCGCAGCAGCGCGTGCGTCCTTTTCTTTCTTGCGGCGGCGGGCCTCTCTTTTCTTGAGTGCTTTCTGACTTTTCCGCTCCCTCTGTGCGGCTTTGGCCGCCTCTTGCTCTACCGCCCATTCGGCCTTGGCATCTTCAAATTCCTCCCACATAGTTGTGAGGTCGCGAGCGGCGATGAACTCGGCACGGCGGGATGCCATCGCTTCCCTACCATTTTGTGTGCGGTCGTGGGCGGCGAGGAACTCGGCGCGGCGGGATGCCATCGCTGCCTTACCGGTTAGTGTGCGGCGCGGTGGCATGAACGACGCTTGGTGAGAGCTCTGGGGTGGAGTGGCCGGACAATCGTATAGTGCATTGGTTTGTCAAGAGCTCAAGGACAGAAGACGAAGCAAATTTGGATTCCCCTTCAATCCTGGTCATTTATTACCGAGTAAAATGCATTGGCGGTCATCGAACTTGTCTTGATAGCTCACTTTGATCATTGTATACGAGATATGGTGATTATACGGTCACTGGCTCAGCGTATAGCTCCGTATTTGTCTGGTTGACCAGTCAAACAGTCCGCATGCGCCTCATCAGCTCGTGTTCTTTATCTATCTACGCGGGCCTACCTGTCAATGGAGAAAGAAATACTGTAAAAACCAAAATTATGCGTATGTGGGGAATCAAACCACGGACTCGTCGCTGCAACGCACCCTCGTCAGCCAAATGAAAATGAAATACTTCGCGTCAGACACTCACGCTCACGCTGTCAAAGCATGCTAATGCATGCACGTCGCCCTCTAAATCAAAGTCCTGCTCATGGCGCAACGCAAACGGCGAGCCCATCACCTGCGCGCCCCGGCGGTGCCTGACATTACTGTTTAGACGTTTGATGGAGGCCTACGCGAACGCCGAGCATGTATTCACCTGGCTCAACACCAACGGTCATACTCGGACCGCCTTGCTCATGTATATCGTCCATCACAACGACAATCTATAAAACAACCTAAGCTAGAGAGGGTACTATGGTAGTATGGTACGGAGTATGTACTATCGTGAGCGACCGATCTTAGTGCCACTGCACACCGAAACCCCTTCCATTGCTAGCGCGCGCTTCCCGCCTGAAACGGTCACCGTCTCTCCAGAATGTTAATGCCGCATTCACCGGACTTAACTGCAGGTGCAATTGGTGTGTCACTGACATGCGGGCCAGATGCCCGTTGGGCCCACATGTCAGTAACCCAAATGCATCTGCAGTTAAGTCACTGAAGCAGTGTAAGCATTCACGCCCGACGAACCTACTTCGGCGCCAGTTGTCCATCCGTCTGCCGTGGCTCATTGCCATTCGCCTGCTATATTAAATTGAGCCCCAACTCCCAGCCATAGCCAAAGACCCACACTTATTCTCCTTCGGTCCCTTCCTTCTATCGGCACCACTTCAACCATGGCCTCCTGGCGCTCCGAAGCTCTCTTGGACGTACTGTCGTAGGAGCAGACAAGGGACATCGGCGACTCTGCTCTGGGCACGCTCCAAAGCTCTCTTCGACGTACTGTCACAGGAGCAAATGAAGGAGATCGCCCCCCCCCCCCGGCCGCCCTCGGCCGCCACGACCACTAAGCCGGCGCGCATGCGCAGGTGCAGCCGGCAGCGAGGAAGAGTAGTACACGGTAGGTCGCCGCCGCTCTGGTCCCGGGAAGGCCACCGCTACTCCACTCAGTCGACGCAAAGCTTGGTGGGGTAAACATCGGCGGCCGATTAGCCGCTTGACGGCGATGTGGAGGCGGAAATCTTCATAACCTTGTGCTCCGGAGGAGGAGGCTATCGAGGCGGATGAGGAGGAGGCAAAGGCAATGGCCGGCTTTCTCAGGTTCATGGCCGGACATGGTGGTCGGGCGCCGGCGATCGTTTAGATTAGGTTTACAGTAGGTTTTAGTACGGTTTGTGCGAAATATGTAATGAAATTTGTCCAGTTTGTAGGAAAAGTTTTCGAAATGTAATGAATTTCATCCGATTAATTTGAAATTTGCTTTGTTTGCACGAATTTCGTCCGGTTAGTTCATATAGTTGTCGAAAGGTATGCGGGCAGCATCGGATGGCATCCATCAGTGTTCTCGGACAGATGCTGGTGTAAATTTGTGGGCCAGCGCTGGAGATGCCCTAACTATCATGCTATAATCGCTAACAATCCTCCATTATTTGGTAGGGAATAGTTATCCCTTGATCAAAATCAGATCCGCGGTGTTTCGCACTCCTCCCGCGTAAGAGTGTAAACTCTTGCTTACATAAAAATGGAGCAAGTGGACGGCACTGTAGCACTTCATATCACTCGAACTAGCCCGCCTAACGAGTGGGAAAGCATCGCCCTCGTCATTTTGTTCTGGATTTCTATTGATCGATCGCGTAAAAATGTTACGCTTCGCAAGTTCTAAAGGAAAAGGCGGCACACTTACGACTCGTACGCGTCGCAACCCCGACAGTCCGGCTCGCACGCCGCTCACCAGAGGGGACACGCGTTGTCTTGCAATTTCACTGACATGTGGGACCGTAATTGAATAAACCGTCGATAGCCGAAATCTAATCGCTCGGCGGGCGTCGGCTGAGAAGAGAGAAACGGGGGAGGGAGAAGAGATCGCCCGCCCGCCGCGCACGGACTCCAAGAAATATATGGTGATAATGTGAGGTGGGCCATGCTGGAGTCCGGACCGCTTCCGGAGCCCGCTCTCACCGCCCTGGCCCCTCAAGACGCCAGCTGCCCGCCGCATGCATGCATAGCAAGTAGTACTCCTTATGTGGAGGAGAGAGAGGCATTGACAAAGTCAAGGAGTGGGCTCTGCAAGAGCCCGTCTCTACACGTGCTCCTAGGTATAAAAAAATAATTCTAAAAAAGGCATAAAAACAATTGTGTCTTAAAAAAAGAAAGGTAAAAAACATTTGAGAGGAAATAGATAGAGAGAAAGTGAGAAAAAGCTGTAACCTGGGCATTACATGAGGAAGGAGGGAGTGGTGCACATGCCAAGTTCACTGGGCTGCCGTGTTTCACACTCCTCCGTCGTAACAGTGGAGACAATAGCTTTCATCAAAAATAAACAATGAATACTCGTTGCTCGTCCTCTATATCGGAAAGAATACTTTCATTCGCCGACATGTGGGACGTCGACCATCCTGGTCCACCTACCATGCACAAAATTATCCTGGTCTACCCTGGTCGTATCGCAAGCCCAACCTTTCCCACTTTAAGTTGTTCGGACGAAGGAACCATCATGACTTCATTGAATTCTGCTTCTTCAAGAAAACTTATTGTACCCGCAATACTGCTACCACACGCGAAGACTGGACGGCACTGTACCACGTCATATCACTGAAACCCACTAGGCCAAACTAGCCCGCCTAGGTCATCTATTTTGGAACGGAGGGAGTACGTCTCTGCACTGCTATGATTTTGTGTTGCACGTTCTCTGTACTTTGCTACGATTTTCCTACCCTATGAACCAAATGAGGCCTGAATGTATGTCGACTATTGTCTGATCGATCGCTAAGCCTACAATTTTAGGAGCTAGGGCTATTGGTCGATCGACGAGGGATAAGTATAAGCGTACCACGAGCTCATCAGCCCCAACGTTTCTCTTCGGTGAGTGTTTTGCAAGTACTATAGCTCGCACAGTAGCTAGCCTACTAACACCAAGAATCATCAAACAAGCCCTGCTGATATGATAAACAGTTCAAACTTACATCTAAGCATGCCATATATTACATCAAAAGCTGGTGAGGATACATCTGTTTCCATAACTCGGAGAGGGTTCGCATGATTCATCGCATGATTCACTATCAAACAAAAGTAGCAAGATCCGCCCACACAAGACAGTGCACTAGCCCTAAGATGGTTTGATAACACGCATCGTTCTGGTAATTAAACACAGGGCAATGCAAACTACCCTGAAGGATTAGCGCGACCAACTATTTCTTGTCATCGATCTCTCGGGCAATGACCACAGCACGGACAGCGGCATGGGAATCGATTTCTGGGGCGATGTCCACAGGACTGACCGCGACATCGGAATCGATCTCTGGGGCGATGTCCACAGGATGGACAGCGGCATCGGAATCGATCTCCGGGGCGATGCCAACAGGACGGGCCACGACATCGGAATCATCAAGGACGTCCACCGGCACCTGCACAACCCTAACATATTAGCAAGCACATTGCAAATAATCAAAAACCACAACTATGGTAATAAGCCATTATTTTTTACCTTGTGCAGCTCACCGGGGATCTCATCCCTCCGGGGGCCATCTCCTCGTCCTCGATGGGGGCCATCACCTTGCCAGGGGAATACTGCTTCTCAACGGCGACTATCTCCTCAAACTCGGTCTTGAGCCTCACATAGGTGGCAATCAGAGTTCCTGGGGTAGGCACGGTGGGGCCCTTGCTGTTCTTCCAACTTCCTTTGAGGAGTTCGTCCGCCAACGTCCTCAACTCTTTGGCCAGTGCTTGTTTCTTGGAGTTCTTCGTCTCCATGGGTTGGCCCGCCAACATGGTCAACTCGTTGGTCGGTGCTCGCTTCCTGGAGATCGCTGTCTCCAGTGGGTTGTCCGCCGGCAACTCTTTGCCTAGTGCTCCAGGATCCATCAATGAACTGACAAACAAAAAGCAATCGAAAGGAAACCACAATCGCAATGAAAACGGGAAAAGAATAGGATGTGAGAATCGGTCGGTGCTTCGCAAAAAGAAGATTCTTGGAATGAAAATATAGCAGCATAACTGATTCGCCCACCTTTCCTTCGTCGGTACAGAAGAAAAATGGCAGAAGTGAGTAGCCTGGAGTGAGGTTTTCTTCAAGAAAGGGAAGAAAGGGCTTGAACGAGCGTTCCAGTGAAATGATGGTTGCTTCGTCCAGTCCAACTTGGAGGCCACCTTACCACTGCTGGTAAAGGTGTGGGTTTTGTGATATGACGGGTCATGACGGCCACACCGGGGTGACAGGTGAGTCTCGACTGTAGCACCTCGCTGTGATTTGGTGGATGGCACGCGGGCCCGGATGCTTTGAAATGTCCCGCATGTAGATAGAGCGGCTAGTCATATAGGAGTGCTCAATATTGTGCACCGCGACCAAGGCGGAGAGGAAAACGAGAGAACTACGTAATTAATGCATGAGTTTAATTAGGGTAGTTTTGTAAAGTACGAGATACATTCCTCCAATCGCAAAATGCCTTGGTTCATGAGATTTGAGATTTGAGCCCTATAAACCGGAAGGGAGGGAGTACTGCACACGGTGTAGTCTAGTCACTTGTTGAAATCTCTAGAAAGGCAAATACTCCTTTCCGGTTTACAGGGCTATACTACTCCCTCCGTCTAGGTGTGTAAGTCATCTTACGAAAACCAAATAGTCCCAAAACACTTAGGCGCGGTGCATTAACTTCTACCTTGTTTCTTGTTTCTTGACATATCAACCAATAAGAGATGAGAGGTGTGCATGCTTTTAATGACTTGCAATGGCTAGTTCATTGCATGCAATGCTATTAATTAGCAAATAAACATTGGTGACCCCAGGAGGAAACGGTGCTAAGCGCGTGGACCTATGCAGAATGAGTATCAACCAATGGATAATGGAGTTTAATTGTTAAACAATAGCAATTTTGTCTCATGCAAGAGCCTGGCTAGTACTCCAAGGAACCGCACCACGCGAGCGTTCGCAACTGCCACGTTCGGGTTGCGCTTGGCTCTTCGCCTCTTCGAGAAGACGAACAATGATGTTACTCCTACTTCTACAGTATCGAATCCACTGCTGCATGTCCGTCCACCTCGTGCGGGAGGGATAGCGTGTAGCGAAAGCTTCTACTTACTGCTCCTGCCTTTGCGTCTATGACAGGTGGGCCCAACAGGTGGTTGGCCCTCCTGTCATGCAGCCAAAGGCAGGTGCAGTTAAGGCACCGGAGCTCAGTCCGCGAGGGAGAGGGCGTTGTAGTAATCAAATTTCTCGGTCTTGTACGAGTTGACGCGACACATCAAAGCACTGCACTCGATATAAGTCTTTTTACACATTTCAAATGGGCTACTTCGTATGTAGGAGTAGACATATTCTGCTTCGTATGTAGTCACTTGTTGCAATCTCTAAAAAGACTTATATTTGGAAACGGAGGGAGTACAACGCATGCATGCATGCCGTGACTTTCCTTTTGATACTTGCATGTGTTGATTTGATGCACCTTGCCAAATTTTGACTATAAATTTAACTAACCAAATTTTCATGCATGTCACAAAAAATTACGGGGCTGTTTGGATTGTGACTATGTTTGTCTTATGTTGCCACATTATTTTTCCCACACTTGCCACACTTGCCTAACCTGAGTTGCTCAAATTGTTAGACACACTTTGGCTTGCCTAAGGGAATCTTGCCACAATTTTTGTGTCTATGACATGTGGGGTTCACTGCTAATAAAAAAATTCTTGTCTTAGGTGTGGCTAATAAAAAAGACTTATATTTAGGAACGGAGGGAGTAGAAAATATAAATAATAATGCATGTTGGGGCAACCCACGTTTCCGCTAATTTTAGCCGTGGGCTTGTTCACAATTTTTACGAGGGGGTGGTTGTTCATTTAATGGAGGGACTTGTAGTACCAGACTTGAACGATACAAAGTGCGACCTGGCACACCGTAACACCACTTGGAACAAGCGGGTAGCTATCTCAAAAAACAATCAACAACTAAAAAAACCGCGACCTGGCATGTAGTAGTACACAATTTTAAACGATTGTTTTGATGGAGTGAAAAAGGAAAACTACCCCACTACGTATATATAGGCCGGAGCCTCCGCGCTTGCTTGCTAGGGTTGCTCTATTCACACACTCTCATCCTCTCCAGATCTAAACAAGATAGGGGTAGTAACACTGTCTTTCTCCCTTCAAAAAACACTGGCTTTCTATCCTCACCGCTGGTTACAGATCCGGACGTATCCCCCTCCGCCGGTGAAGGGGAGGAGGGGCAGCGTTTAGGCCGTCGTCGACAGCGAGGGAGGAGACCCACTGCCGGCCGCACCGTTATCTCTGGCCGAGCGCCGGCGCGGGAGGTCCTCCGATCCCTTCGTCGTTGCCTGTGGGCGGATCCGGCCTCCCGCCGCCCACCTATCCACATCCCGACGACCTTCAGGTATATCTTCGTTCGAAACCGCCTTAGCTCTACTTCCCCAGCTCGCTACGTCGCTGCATGTGCATCATTTTCTACCTCTCAGCCCCTCTCGATCGGATGGTCCAACGTCACATATTTTTTTCTTCTATTGTTAGAGGTAAAGCTACTTCATGGAGTCGAATCTTGTACTCCCTCCGTCCGAAAATACTTGTCATTGAAATGGATGTATCTAGATGTATTTTAGTTCTAGACACATCCATTTTGATGACAAGTAATTCCGGACGGAGGGAGTACTTGGTTCAAACAAGAAATAAAGTGGGGGTGGGGGAATTTAGTATGTACATCGGACTTGGTACAAACAGGAAGGAAAGGGGGTGAAAGTAGTACAGACTGGTCATCCAACCGGTCTCTTGGTCGAAAAGGGAAATATAGGGGTAACGCTGTACACAGTGGTATGACCAGGACTAGATTTGCTATCCACACATAGGAGTAGGTGGCTAGAGTGAACAAAAATGGGACCAACCCAGATATGTTTCTTGGATGTTTGTTTCTCGGGGCAACAAACTATGAATCACCACTTTATGCCCCTGTTTACGTACATGGTGCTGGACTGCTGGTGCACCCACTGTTCTTAATCTAATGTCCCTGGTAAAAATGAAGCCATGCCACTGTTATAAGCCATGACAAGTTTAGCCAAATGTTTTTGCCTGTAATTGTTTGAGACTCTGACTGTTTCCTCTGTGCCTTTTTGTGCAAACAGGGATATCCAATTCACCTGGTTGCTGTTGTGACCTTTTGGTGCACTGCACAAAACTCTTCTTAAAAGAAGTGACTTTTGTGCTGTTTAACTGGAATGTCAGAATGGAACAGTTGGTTCATTTTGGTGGAACTGCACAAAGGGAGATCTGTGTTCCAATCCTCATCATCCATATTTGCGCCATAACCTTCCTTTAGGTAAGAATGATATTTAATGCATGTGTTCATCTCTATTTTCCGACTGCCATGAGAAAATAATGCTGTTTTTTACTAGTACACTTGTACTCCCTCACTGACAAAACCAATTCTGAATTAGAAGGCCAATCATGTACTTGGTTTCACCAACTGGTGAGGAGAAAGAGAAACAGAGCATGAAGAGGAAGAAGAAGAAGAATAAACAGTGCCAAGGCGATCTTGCTGAAGCCAGAGGCCTCAGTCGAGGCCATTCAAGGGCTCCGGTAACGACTACCTTACATGTGAGACGATCCTCCAGGGAGCCCTTCCACTTCTGCTGTCTCACTTAATTAATTAGGAGTACTTAAGTACCACTAATTTATTACTGCCTAATTTTCCTGTTGGAGTTAAACAAATCTTTAGTAGGACCCTATGCTGAATCATGTACGTGTGTATGTTTGTCTATGGAGGTGAATCATGTGGTGGAGCAGGGAGGGAATATTATTAGTGTCATGACATAATAGTGCTATTGTTTTGCATGTCAATTTATTGCCATTGGTTCAATGAGGCAATGTTTTGCGTATTGTCCATCATGAATTTGATGCTACTGTTTGAGTAATATGCTAATGTCTTCCTATCCTTTCTCACTAAGCTAATGAAGGTTTCACCTTGTTCCTACTTGTGCAAACAGGGATCATGTTGTGCCAATCATACATTTTAGTGGAACTACACAAGACAATACAATGAACTGTATCCCAGCCAGTGCTTTAACTCTGCTGGAAGTTCTTGATAATCTTTCGATATAATCTCAGCACTGGTAAACAAGAGTGATTTCAACCATACATTTGAAGTGCACAAAAATATATACTATTGTGTGATTCCAGTGAGTGCTTTATCATCTCTTATGGGACTACATGAATAAGCTTTTTTTCTCAGGTTGGTACGGGCCTAAGGCCTTCATCCATATTAGTTTGCTGTCATCTCTATTTGTATCGTGCTACTGTCATGAGAAACTCCTTTATCTTTGCACGTTAAAGTTTTGCAACCTATGATAAATGGCAATGCTTTGAGTGTTGAGTTGAGCTAATTGGCACTGATTAAATAAACTAATACCTCTCTTTAAGCAAGACTACTATGTTGCTAACTTTACCCATTAAGATAATGAGGGTGCTTCTATTTGTTAGTGTATGTTTCATCAACTAGTCCCACTATTACAGTAATCTCACTCTCTCAATATATGTGCCAACAGGGATGCTCGATTTTGGTGGAACTGCACAAAAACTTTGGGTGCTTCATTGCCTCGACAGCTTCCGTCCTTTCCTGTCAGTCGCTAATCTCCGCTTGCTTTCTTCCTTTGCTGTCAGTCGCTTGGCTTATCTCGGCTTCCAGTCAAAGGAAATAGTAATTGATATGCTACCTCACACAGGTTGGTACTGGTCTTTATCCTGATTATTGTGCCTGTCATATGTATTGGTAATTTGGTATTGTGCTACTGTTTGCCGATTTCATAAAGGAGTAATTTGGAGCCTGAACTCGCAGGCAAATCATTACATCGGGTGATTTCAGTAGAACTGCACAAAATGATCAGATGGACAGGTACTTATGCTGCTGCTATGTACTCCAAAGTTCACTCAGACAAGCATCGATGTTGACAAGAAGTGCCTATATTCATTCGAGTATCAACCGGCGTCAACCAATTGTCAAACTCCAAGTATTAGGAGAGTGAACGCCAAAAATATTGCTTGGTGCATAGCCCAGAAAAACGCAGTCCAGTCTTTGGTCCCAACTTGTGCCTTTTGGTTATCGGCACATATGGTAGCGAACTATATGGCATGGAGTCTAAAGATTCCAGACAAGTTGGTTGACGCGTATATTCATCTGGCACTTAATCAGTCTGCACGCCAAGGATGCTCCATTTCAGTTGAACTGCACAAAAAATTTGGGTGGTTCATTTTCTCAACCGCCTCCTTTCTCGTCTGCAATGTAGAATTTTGGCGAGATACAGGACCAAGATGAGCCAGTAAACTAGTTGGATGAAAGTAGTGGCCAAGTTGCTCAAACCTCCCTCGGCACGAGGCCACTATTTGAGGATAAACCTACAAGCAAAGTTCAGATTGTCTGTGCTGCCTCTTATGTACTCGAAAGTTTACTCGTACAAGAACTAATTTTAGCAAGAAGTACCTCCGATTGAACACCATTTACCAGTCTGTACCCTAGGTAATTAAAGTTCGTCCATGGATCATATTGGCTGTGATCTCAATCATTTGGATGCATAAACATACTGAACATGTGTATATCTGAATCTTTTTGTGAATTATGTATGAATATTGTCGTGTGATCTATCAATCATTTGGATGCATAGATATGCTGAGCTTGTGTATATATGAATCTTTTGAGTTGTTGATAGTGAATGTTGGCTATGAATATGAACGTGTCCTGTGAACCTGAGTTTGATATGAATGTTTACCTTTTCTGTTGTATTTGTGTGTGAACTTGTTAGTATGCCTACTGTGGGGTATAAAACGCAGGTCTCTTATAAAAGTAATGTTGTGTCCAATTTATGTTTTCCCTTCTAACCACATTATATATACTAGCAAAAGGGCCCGTGCGTTGCAACGGGAAAAAATATGGCACACACTTACGTTCTATTCTTCTTTACCGGGTCTGTCATTACATGTGCTCCGGTGTAATAACATCATAAATTACCAAACTGCCTTAGGAGTTTTTGTCTCAGGCACCACAGTGAGAATGATTGACAATATGAGCATCACCAGCCTGAAGAAAGTTGTTGCTGTTATGACCGGCATGGCCAAGAGGATATATGATGCGCACTGACATCCAACAACAACATTTCTCATGGTTTCGGTTTTTTTTCTGAACCAGTGCTATATTTGATTATTTGGCACAAAAAAGTTGTAATTCTTTCACTCCAACTACGGCCAACATGGCTCGTCATTCTTCCAAAAGATGTCCCTTATGATATTTTTTCAGAAAAAAGGAGTGCATTATCTCCTTGCTGTCGTCTAACTGAAGGAAACTGAATGTGAAAATTTAAGTGTATATAGACTGACCCACTCGGAGTGCATACAAAAATATTTTTATCCAAGTCGTCAGTGCCAACACTGTACCTCCAATGTCCATCTGCATCTACACGGCTAGGTCTAATCTTAAGCAAGAATGAAACTACCAAGCAAACTGAGATAACAGCATGTAGCCGACCCCGGGCAGCAGGTGGTCAGGGATCATCAGCAGAGAAACACGAAGTCGGCTGACGACCGCCGAGCATGGCCAGGCCCATCTCGCTCTCGTGGCTGCCGTGGTGGCTCCCGGGCCTCTCCGTGGCTCCTCCACTCCGAGTCCACAGCCCGACCTCGGCATTCCGCCTCCATCCTCCTCCGCCCTCTGTCCCGCGTGCTCCTCCACACCTCCCTCTCCAAGCCGACGGATCCGACCTTCCCCTCGCTGGATCCGGTCCACCACGAGCCTCAAGCCACCCTGCCGCCGCTCGTGTCCATGTCGTGCGTGGTGTAGAGGTGGCCAGCGTGTGGAACAGGCTGCGTCGCAGGCATCTGCGCGCTGCGCCTCCGCTTCCTCACCCCGGCGAGCGCCGGACTGAACAGCTTCGCGCCGGACTGCCGTTTTGTTGTACAATTTCCCTTCGTTCTCATTCTGTGTTTGTTGATTCAAGAGGCTCGTTGTTGATATGCAATTTTCCTAGGTATATAAACTGGTAGACTTTCATGTAAGCAATCGAGGTGGGATTACTCCGAGTACATGTGTGAAAATCAGGTAAGGTACAGATACAGAAGCGTGCATGCAGGCCGAAACATGCGTGCAGGCCCAATAAGAGAATGTGGACGTGGACCAATTGGATGGACAAAGTTTTTAGTACCGCCTCGCAGCAATTGGACGGACTGTCGATCAAAACTAACGGAAAAAAACTGAAAGCGTAAATTCACGGAAAGAAGCGTATTGTGACGGTGAACCCAAAGAGTCAATCCGTGCTTTATTATTAGGGAAAGATTTATATTATTACTATTATCGTATATTTTATAGAGACTTATATATACATTATAAAAACATCCCACGTGTTATTAACTTATAAAAGTAAATGTTTAACGGAAGTTGGCAAGGAAAATCCTGGTTGTTTTTGACTCACAGGCAAGGAAAATCCTGGTGATTGCGTACAAAAGCTTGCGAAGATTTTAAGGACCAATTTAATAATAACGCGCTCATTTTTATTTTGAGCAATAACTCGCTAATTTCTTAATTATATATATATATAATGTGCCTCTCCGGTTTATTCTTTGATATTAATTGCTCCTTCTAACATAACATTATATATATAACGAGCCCACCTAATACGTGTATTTCAAGGAAGTGCAAATGGGCTGGGATTTCTTAGAAAATATAAATGGGCCTGATTGACGCGAAATTATTTGTTCACCCAGCCCAGCAAATGGACTGTACATTCTAGAAAACATGGGTTAAATATATGCCACATTTTTGCAGGCTGACATGTGGGCCAATAGGTCGAAGCCTACGCAGGGCGTTGTCAACTTGGTCAACAAATGATTGTGTCATCCACAGCCATTGGATTTATATCCAACGGCCGGCATGCACCTTCAATCTCTCGTCTTCTTCCTCCAGCGTCGCCGGGACCGCCTGGTCCGGCCTCCGGCGGCTAGCGGCTCTGCTTAGCACGCATCGCTGCGAAGCGCTACCCCACCGCCGGCCAGGCTATCCCTCCACCCCTCGACACCTCCTGTTATTCTCCACAGACTACAGCCCCACGCCGCAACAGAACCAGTTATAACCCTTCTCCTCCTCTCAATCTGCGACTCCACTGCCGCGTTTTCCCATCTCCGAGTCGTTCCCGTCCGGGGCCTCGCCGTCGTCCACCGCCTCGCTGCGTTCGGTGCGGCGTGGTCAACAAACGAGAGTCATCGGAAGAGGACTGTACGTGGAGAGCCTGACGGCTGGGACCCACGAGGTCCATGGTCGCACGCAAGGAAAGTTCCTCCTTATTAAGCTGAAAAAATGTTTCCTCCACCTGACAGCTGGGACCCACCGGCTGTATCTTCGCACGGAAGGAAGTGCCTCCTTGTTTTGCGAAAAAAATTATTCATCCCGTTGACAGCTGGGACCCGTCAGATTTGGTGACTGACTTGTGGGCCTACTAAGCGGACGTGTACGCACGGCTTTGTCAACTTAATCAACAAATGATTCTAGCAGCTGGACCGTTGGATGTTAATCCAACAGCCGTGCTCCTTCTTCAACCTCTGTTCTTGCTCCTGTCTCCCGTGGGCGGCACCGCGGCTGTGCTGCCGCGCACCCGAACCAGTGAAGTTTCCCACTCCTCTCCATCTGCGACTCCACTGCCCCGTCTTCCCCATCTCCGGGTCGTTCCAGTCTGGGTGCGCTCGGCACGGTGTGGTCAACGTGGTCAACAACCGAGAGTCATCGGAAGATGACTGTACGTGAGAGGCTGACAGTGGGGACGCACCACGCCCATGGACGCATGCATGCAACGGAACGCGGCGAGGTCAACGTGGTCAAGGAACGACTTCCATCGGAAGTATACTGTACGTGGAGAGTCTCAGCTGGGTCCACGGCCGCAGCAAGTAAGTGCCTCCTTATTACGCGGAAAATAATGATTCCTCCAACTGACAGCAGGGACCCACTGGACGGGCCACCGTATTTTGCGAAAAAAACGTTTGCCCCCTGACTGCTGGGACCCACCTGACGGGCCACCGTATTTCGCGAAAAAAACGTTCCCCCCGCTGTCAGCTCGGACCCACCGGAAGTGCCTCCTTATTACGCACAAAAAAATGAATACTCCCCCGGCTAGCTGGGACCCACCTTGGTGGGAGGCTGACTTGTGGGCCTACTAAGTTGACGGGGACGAAGGGCTTTGTCAACTTAGTCAATATGAACGATTCTAGCTCCAGTGACCGTACGATGTCCATCCAACGGCCGTAGTGCTTCTTCAACCTCTGGTCTTCTTGCTCCAGCCGCCCAAAGCAGCGCCGGTCGTGCCGCATGCTCCTGCCTCCCGTGGCCGGCTGTGCTGCCGCGGAGGCCTCACCGCCCCCTACTATTCCCACCGCTGGCCAGGCCCTGCGGCGACGGCAGCCTCACACCGCAGCCGAACCAGTGAACCCTCGTACTCCTCTCCGCGCGGGCTTCCACTGCCGCGTCTTCCCCGGCTCCGCGTCGTCCCCTTCCTAGGCCTCGCCGTCGTCCACCGCCGTGGTGCTCTCCGCGCGGCGTGGTCAACGTGGTCAAGGAACGACTTCCATCGGAAGAGTACTGTACGTGGAGAGGCTGACAGCTGGGTCCACGGCCACAACCCAGTTTTTTTGTGATTTGCCAAGTAAGTCGCTTTGTCAGGCCTGTTGGGCTGCAAATCTTTCAAGACGAGGAGAGCTTTCATTCGGCTGGCCGAGAAAATGGCCCATCAGTAATGAGAAATGGGTTGTACATTTTTAAAACACATCAAACCGGCAATTAGTTTCAAATATCTTTTTTTCATTTCGAGATTTTAAATTACATTAATTTTTATGCGTGGAGAATTTGTTGGATTTTATATTGATATACATTTATTTTTAAAATCAGTTTGAATGTGAGTCGAAATTTCGGGATTAAAAACAGTTCGGACCGCACCGAAATATGCAAAATTTCGTATAATTTTTTAACCGTGGCCACAATATGGGCTGTAATGCTAACAAAAAGAATATGGGCTCCAAAAAAACCTTAAGAATTAGCAAATGGGCTGTAAATTATTAGAAATAATGGCAGATGGGTTGTATGCTGTTTTCCACAGATTTGAGGCTTTCCTAAAAAAAGGTTGACGCACAAGCAGTAACTGTTGGATGTCCATCGAACGGCCGTCGTGCTTCTTCAATCTCTGCTCTTCCTACTCGAGCCGCTCAAACAAGCGCCGGCGGGACTGCCTGCTCCCTCCTCCCCGCGGCCGGCTGTGCTGCCGCGCGGGCCTCACCGCCCCACCGTACTCCCATCGCTGGCCTAGCCATCCCTCTACTCACCCACACCTGCTGTTATTCTCCGGCGACGGCAGACGAACCAGTAAACCCTCGTACAGTCGTACTCCCCTCCGCGTGGGAAACAACTGCCGAGTCTTCCCTGCCTCCGTGTCGTTCCCTTCCTAGGCCTCGCCGTCGTCCACCGCCCTGGTGCTCTCGGCGCGGCCTGGTCAACATGGTCAACGACCGACACCCCCTGTTATTCTGCGGCGACGGCAGCCTCACACCGCAGCGAACCAGTGAACCCTCGTACTCCTCTACGCGTGGGCATCCACTGCCGCGTCTTCCCCGGCTCCGCGTCGTCCCCTTCCTAGGCCTCGCCGTCGTCCACCGCCCTGGTGCTCTCGGCGCGGCGTGGTCAACGTGGTCAAGGAACGGCTTCCATCGGACGTGGACTGTACGTGGAGAGGCTGACAGCTGGGTCCACGGCCGCAGCAAGGAAGTGCCTCCTTATTACGTGCAAAATAATTATTCCTCCACCTGACAGCGGGGACCCACCGGACGGGCCACCGTATTTCGTGAAAAAAACGTTTGCCCCTGACTGCTGGGACCCACCAGCTACATCTTCGCACGCAAGGAAGTGCGTCCGGGCAAAAAAAACGATTCGCCCCCCTGACTGCTGGGACCCACCAGCTACATCTTCGCAGGCAAGGAAGTGCCTGACAGTCGGGACCCACCTGGTCGAAGCGTACATAGCGTTGTCATTCTGGTCGCGAACGTGTACGTACATATATACTGGTGGATGTAGAGGCGCGCACGTGTCGTAGTAGAGGCGCGTACGTGTCGTAGTAGAGGCGCGCACGTAGCATGTACACGTACGTACACGGCCAGGGTGCAAGAAAGAAAATACGGCCACGTATGTGTACATACGGGCGGGGTCTCGAACGCCTACTCGCGCATACGTACGGCCAGGGCTCGTGTACATGGCTGGGTCGGAACGGAGAAACAGCGTCGTCATCGTGTTCATGGGGAGGCAACGGAATGCGTCGTGTTCATGGGGAGGCAACGGAATGCATCGTGTTCATCAGGAGGCAACGGAACGCGTGGGAGCCAACCGGCTGGGTCGGAACGGAATGCGTGGTCGTGTTCATCGGGAGGGCTTGGACGAACAGGTGATGGAAACGGGGCCTGGCGTACCGCACAACGGAGGAAACGGACCTCCTACGTTCGGAACGGGGTCCTGTTGATCGGGAGGGTCTGGCGTACCGCAAAACGAGGAAACTGACCTCCTATGGTCGAAACGGGGGTCCTGTTGATCGGAGGGTGTGGCGTACCGCAAAACGGACGAAACGGACCTCCTACGTCGAAACGGGGTCCTGTTCATCGGGAGGGGTGTGGCGTACCGCAAAATGGGACTCCATGGGATACTGTTCATCTCCACCATCGAGCTCCTCCAGCCTCCACGGGCTACCGTCGACCTCTTCCAGCCTCCACGGGCTCCTGTTTCATCCAGCCTCCACGCGCGCTACTCCACCGGCTACTGTTCAACCACCCCTCCACGGGCACCCCTCCACCGTCTACTGTTCATCCAGCCCTCCACACCACGGGGTCCTGTTCAACCACCCCTCCACGGGCACCCCTCCACCGTCTACTGTTCATCCAGCCCTCCACCACACCACGGGGTCCTGTTCATCCAGAGGCAACGCCACCGCTCACTGTTCATCCAAACCCCCCCCCCGCAACGCTCACTGTTCATCCCAGAGGCAGCATCGATCGGCTTCAGTTAGCAGCAGTAGCGAAGGAATCGCTCGATCGGGTTCAGTTAACAGCCATCGATCGATCGCTCGGGTTCAGTAACGCGTAGCCTGCAGTGCAATCGCTCGGGTTCAGTTAGAGCCCAACGCCTCGCTCGGGTTCAGTTAGAGCCAACGCCTCGCACACACGCGCGTACGTGTACGAGAGAAACACGCATCGCTCGGCCCCCGACCTCCCACCGTAACCGGGAACTCCCCGAAATTTTCCTCCCCCTCGCTTCTACCATGGTTTTTTCCGTCATGGACGGCCCAACGAATGTCATGCAGCTGCGTCTCCGGCCCGCCCAGGACGAAAAGCCCATTTTCTGTCATGATATTTTGTCATAGAAGTAGGAGCCCACCACATCTATGATGATACCGGGTTTTGTCACAGCTATCGTCATAGAAGTGTCATATGTATGACAGAAAAAAATTCGTTCGGCCCAAAATGTCACGGATGTGTCTTTTTTTGTAGTGTATGTTCTGAGATTGATGTTGCTATGACTTTGCTATGCTTAATGCTTGTCACTAGGGCCCGAGTGCCATGATTTCAGATCTGAACCTATTATGTTTTCATCAATATATGAAAGTTCTCGATCCTATCTTGCAAGTCTATAGTCACCTATTATGTGTTATGATCCGTTAACCCCGAGGTGACAATAATCGGGATACTTACCGGTGATGACCGTAGTTTGAGGAGTTCATGTTCACTATGTGTTAATGCTTTGGTCCGACACTATTAAAAGGAGGCCTTAATATACCTTAGTTTCCAATAGGACCCTGCTGCCACGGGAGGGTAGGACAAAATATGTCATGCAAGTTCTTTTCCATAAGCACGTATGACTATATTTGGAATACATGCCTACATTACATTGATGAACTGGAGCTAGTTTTGTGTCACCCTAGGTTATGACTGTTACATGATCGATTGCATCTGGCATAATTCTCCATCATCGATCCAATGCCTACGAGCTTTTCATATATTGTTCTTCGCTTATTTACTTTCCGATGCTACTGTTACAATCACTACAAAGCCCAAAAATATTACTTTTGCTATTGTTACCTTTTGCCACCGTTACCACAACCATCATATTACTTTGCTACTAAACACTTTGCTGCAGATATTAAGTTTCTAGGTGTGGTTGAATTGACAACTCAGCTGCTAATACTTGAGAATATTCTTTGGCTCCCCTTGTGTCGAATCAATAAATTTGGGTTGAATTCTCTACCCTCGAAAACTATTGTGATCCACTATACTTGTGGGCTATCAAGAACATTTTCTGGTGCCGTTGCCGGGGATCATAGCTCTATTCTTTGAGTCACTTGGGATTTATATCTACTTATCATTATGAAGAACTTGAAAGATCAAAGAACCAAGATTTTCCCCTCAACTACGAGGGGAAGTAAGGAACTGCCATCTAGCTCTGCACTTGATTCACCTTCTGTTTTGAGTAAACTTGCGACACCTACACATGCTATTGATTCCGATAGGTCACATATTATTGATTATGCCACTTCTGCTATGCATGATACTTATGATGAAACTACTTCTATGCTTGATACTACTGTGCCACTTGGTGAATTTCTTGATGAACAACTTGCTAGGGCTAGAGAGAATGAAATTATTGAAACTGATAATATTGATGAAAGTGATGATGAAGATTCTCCCCCTAGATATGAATTGCATGTTGTTCCTAAGGGTTATGTTATGGATGAAGAAACTGCTAGAGACTTTCTTGCCTGCAATGATAGAAGTGATCTTAAGAAACTATTAGCTAAGCTGAAAGAGAAGTCTTTGAATGCTAGAATGAAATATGATCCTGCTTATGCTACTTCGCCTATCTTTATTACTGATAAGGATTATGATTTCTTTGTTGATCCTGATATAATTACTTTGGTTGAATCTGATCCTTTCTATGGCTATGAATCTGAAACTATTGTGGCACATCTTGCTAAATTAAATGATATAGCTACCCTGTTCACTAATGATGAGAAAACTCGCTACTATTATATCCTTAAATTATTTCCGTTCTCACTAAAGGGTGATGCTAAGATATGCTCTTGATCCTGGTTGTGTGTGTAATCCCCAGGATATGATTTACTACTTCTCTGCTAAATATTTCCCCGCACATAAGAAACAAGCTGCCTTAAGGGAAATATATAATTTTGTGCAAATTGAAGAAGAGAGTCTCCCACAAGCTTGGGAGGCTTCTCCAATTACTTAATGTTTTGCCTGATCATCCTCTTAAGAAAAATGAAATACTTGATATCTTTTATAATGGACTAACCGATGCCTCCAGAGATTACCTGGATAGTTGTGATGGTTCTGTTTTCAGGGAAAGAACAACGGATGAAGCTGAAATTCTATTGAATAATATGTTGACAAATGAAAATAATTGGACCGACCATTCCTGAGCCTATTCCTAAACCAACTTCGAAGAAGAGGGGTATTCTATTTCTCAGTCCTGAAGATATGCAAGAGGCAAAGAAATCTATGAAAGAAAAAGGTATTAAAGCTGAAGATGTTAAGAATTTACCTCCTATTGAAGAAATACATGGTCTTAATTTACCGCCTGTTGAAGAAACATATAATCTTAATCCTTTACCTATTGAAGAAACTCATGGTCCTGATAACCCGACACAGGTAGTAAAGGTAAATTCTCTCTATAGATATGATAAAGCTGTAATCCCATTTACTAAGTTTGCTAGCCCATGCTTAGATGAGTTTGATAAATTTATGGCTAAGCAAGAAGATTTTAATGCTTATTTTGGTAGACAATTGAAAACAATTCATATATGCTTGAACACTTGAGTGATTATATGGCTAATGTTAAAGGTGAACTTAAACTTATTAGTAAACATGCTTCTATGGTTACCACTCAAGTAGAACAAGTACTTAAGCTCAGGATGATTTGCTCAATGAATTGAATAGTAAAGATAATGATAATGTTGTTAGAGTGGCTACTAGAACTGGTAAAATGACTCAGGAACCTTTGTATCCTGAGAGCCATCCTAAGAGAATTGAGCAAGATTCTCAGAGAAATAATATAGATGTACCTAGTTCTTCTAAAAGAAGAAAAGAAAAATGATAGGACTTTGCATGCTTCTAGTGAACCTGTTGTTGACACACCTGAGAATCCAATGATATTTCTATTTCTGATGCTGAAACACAATCTGGTAATGAACATGAACCTAGTGATAATGTTAATGTGATGTTCAAAGATGCTCAACCTAGCAATAATAATGATGTAGAAATTGAACCTGTTGTTGATCTTGATAACCCACAATCAAAGAATCAATGTTATGATATGAGAGACTTTGTTGCTATGAAGCATGGTAAATAAAGAGAACCATGGGTTCATAAACCCATGCCTTTTCCTCCTAAACCATCCAAGAAAAATGATGATGAGGATTTTGAGCGCTTTGCTGAAATGATTAGACCTATCTTTTTGCGTATGCGTTTGACTGATATGCTTAAAATGAATCCTTATGCTAAATATATGAAGGAAATAGTTACTAATAAAAGAAAGATTCCAGAAGCTGAAATTTCCACCATGCTTGCTAATTATACTTTTAAGGGTGGAATACCAAAGAAACTTGGAGATACAGGAGTACCAACTATACCATGCTCCATTAAAAGAAACTATGTTAAAACTGCTTTATGTGATCTTGGAGCCGGTGTCAGTGTTATGCCTCTCTCCTTATACCGTAGACTTGATTTGAATAAGTTGACGCTTACTGAAATATCTTTGCAAATGGCTGACAAATCAACTGCTATACCTGTCGGTATTCATGAGGATGTGCCTGTTGTGGTTGCAAACATTACTATTTTAACGGACGTTGTTATTCTTGATATTCCTGAGGACGATAGTATCTCTATTATTCTTGGAAGACCCTTTTTGAATATTGCAGGGGCTGTTATTTATTGCACCAAAGGCAATGTCACTTTTCATGTTAATGGTAACGAGCATATGGTACACTTCCCGAGGAAACAACCTCAAGTCCACATGTAACATCCCAAATTTTCAATTTGGAATGTTATACATAGATCATTCTTGCATATCATATTTTATTACATTTCGTCTCGTGATCCTCGAAATCCTAAGCAACTCAAGGACCCTCGCAGAGAGTTGGAGATTTCCCCGGTTTTCAAATTTGATTTTATCAAATTTTGGAACGAGGATTTTTGGTTTTAATTATTTTTCTCTCCATAAATATTTCATATTAAAATATATGAGAGGAGATAATATGACTTCTCCAAAATAAATGAAATACGGGAGGAAAATATTAAAATCAAATATTTGTTTTATTTGGATTTTATTGCAATTTTATTTGCATTAGAAAAATTGCATGTTTTTCAAAGTTGCATTTTAGGGCCAAGAAAATGTTCATCTTGTTCTAAATATTTTATTTAGACGGTGAAAATTTGTTTTGGCATTTTTAGATCTTTATTTTATTTTCTAGGATTTTTTTCTATTCGGCGGAATTGTGTTAAAAAAAGTCGCGCAGTGGCCAACTGGGCCGAAGCCCAGCCGTCGGCCCGCCTCCCCCGCGACGCCGTCTCCCTCCAGGAGACCGACGCCGTCGCGCCACCTCAGACCGGGAGTCCAGCCAGGACTCCGCCTCCGCCGCCCTTGCCCCCTCCCCAAGCCACCCTTCCCCCTCTTAAATACCCAGCCCCCCACCGCCACCACCACTCGCCGCCCGCTGCCACGCCTCGCCCCGCCGTCGCCGCCGCGTCTCATCGGATCGACGAGGTAGCTGTTGCCGCCGGTTTTTTTAAGAAAAACCGATCCGGTTTTTTAAAAAAACCATAGTTTTTTTTTGATAGATCGGTTTGCCAGGTTTTCCTGGTTTTCTCTTTAGCGGACATTCGTCTGTACGTTCGTTTTAATGAATGGTTTTCGCCCGTTAGTTACAGACAACGAACGCTCGTTCGTTAGCATGTTCGTCAGTTTTCTTTTATCGGATTTTTCCGCGATTATTTCTGATCGCGGTTTCTGATCCGATCTTCGTTCTAGTTTATCTTTTCGCCCGTTTGTCAGAATCAGGCGATTCAAGCGCCTAGACCTTCGTCTCGAGACCCTCTTTCTGTTTAACCAACTTGAACAAGTTTTTGCTACTGTAAAATTTGACCTAGGTCCAGATTTTAGTAAACAGATCTTGTTTCTTTCGCCATTTGAATTTCGTTGCTCCGTTCGATTTGATTCTTTTGCTAACCGGAGTTCTTAAGTTGAACTTTCTGGTAGATCTTCTTATTCGAGATTTACCCATGCTTCTTTGCTTGTTTGCTTATGTATACTATTGTTTGTTTGCGATAGAATTCCCGGAGTGCGAAGCGTGTTCTTTGGAGTCCCTAGGTTTCGCGGATCGTCAGCAAGGCAAGTAACACTTTGATCATATCCCTTTATCACCCAGTTTTTATGCATTAGCTCCAATCCTCAAACATTGCATGATTATGATGTGATTAACTTGTGGGTTGGGAAGTAGTTGATGAGGTAGAACCTATTGCCCTGTTATATAAAAACCTTGGGAGTTACTTATACGAATTGCTTATACTGCTATGCTATGCTCGTAGACGTGGTTTGGGTGAGTGAAATCCATGACAGATGTGAGATTGTTAAATTAATGGTTCGACTTAAGGTGGCAACTTGAATACACATCTGGGTGGATTGAGGCACCTGGAGTACCCAGTGTTGCCTGTATTTTTGGAGATCCCGGGGTTCCGTGTGATTTTCCTATGGACCGCCACCCAGGCTCAAAGGGAACTGAGATGATTCATGCTAGAAACTTCTGTGTGCAGCCACAAGCTATTATGGGCTCTAGCATAGTTGAGTAAGTTACGTGAAGCTCTTGAAGAGGTGGATCAGCAGGTAGTGGGTTGTAGGTTTGGTATGGTCTGCCCGGAGTAGAGAGTTAATGTTTCTGAAAGACTGTGTCTCGGTCATCCGTTTCTCAAACATCATGTAGTGCGAGAAATCCAACGGAGGCGATCGAGTCTTGTGGGGAAAAGTGCGCAAACCTCTGCAGAGTGTACAAACTAATCATGGTTAGCCATGTCCCCGGTTATGGACATCTTGAGTATCTAGTACTTGGGGTATCTTAAGTATCTCATCACTTTTTAACTTAATATTGTTGGGTTGTTAACTACTTTAATTGGGATTGAGTTGGAGGAACCTTCTCAATGATGTTTCAACTACCATGATAGTTAAATAAAATTTATTCCTTTGTTGTAGGGAAAATTGGCTTTTCACAAAAACTGTAACCATGGAGCTTTCCACCAGCCAAATATGCATGTAGTGATAGCATTATTCTATTCTTGATCTACTGTGTTACTTTGACAGCATATTCCATGTCCTGACCCGTTTTCCGGGCTGCAACATATTATGTTGCAGACTTTTCAGACGAGGAGTAAGGTTCGTTAGGTCGTTGCCGTGCAGCTCAGCTATGCCGTTGGAGTTGATGGACTCACTATATCTTCCAAGCCTTCCGCTGTTATCGTATTAGATGGCCTTAAGACATATTTATTGTAATAAGTTCTCTTTGGAGACATTCGATGTAATAAGTGTGTGATTGCTACTCTGTTATAAATCCTCGAGTACTGCATGTGTCAGCATTGCCGACCCAGGGATGGCACTGAAGCACAGAGACTTGACCGTTTGAGATCGGGTCGCTACAAGATGGTATCAGAGCACACGTTGAGTGTAGGACACGACCACTAAGCTAAAAACCATAGATCACTATTCTCTTCTCATTTCTGACTTCTCTCCATTTTCCACTCTTTAGGATGGCGGATGCAAGGAACAAGTTTGCACAACCGGATGAAGAAGCACCTTTTGGACAACACTTGAAGAAAGTCACTAGGTACCTGAACATAGGAATACCAAGCTTCACTGGGACTTACAACGCCACTTTACCAGAAGAGGAGTGATGGATGATTCAAATTCAAGTTCCAGGAAGGACCTTCACGCCAGTCACTAAACCCATAGAGTTTTCCTTTGATGCACCAACCTGGAGTCTAGGAAAGAGTATGGCAGCTCACATCACCATGGGATGCATTGGAGAAGTTTATCACAAGGAGCTTAAGGATACTATATATCAGATTTGTGGGCGCTGAGATGAGCAGTGGGAGATGATCAGCACCGGGAAGGATAGATCAATTGCAGCTTTCATCCAGGAACTAAACCAGCACATTCGACGCCAGGAGAATCATATGCGCGCAGGCATGATAGATCTGAAGAACGCAATGACTAGGATCACGGAACTAGAGGAAGAACTCAAGGCTACACGTGAAGATTATGAGGAAGAAATCGTCGTACTAGTGGAGAAGAATGATGATCTGGAAAGGAAGCTAGGAGATTTCCTGGGAGACCCCGCACCAGGAGGAGAAGACAAAGAACCCAAGGAGATTCGCCCAGAGGACTACATCATCATCAACGACACCGACTCCGACCTTAGCGATGATGACTATGAAGACGAAGCTGGAGCAGACATCATGGAGTCTTCAACCGAGGAATATTTTTAGTAGACCACCACATCAGTAGTAGTATTCCACCATGTAAATACTGTAGTCCGAGCAATTTTGCGATAGTTCTAGACCGATTGTATGCCTTGCTTGATTGATTGAGTGAAATGTTTGTGTTTGTCTCATGTGCATATGGGTAGTGTCTTCTCATTAGACCTCATTCTATTCTAATCTCTCCCCTCTAAACCCATCAGATGCCTCCGAGACGTGACCCCGGATTTACCTTCCCACTGGAGCTCACTCAGTTGATCCAGCAACAGAATACCCTGATGTAGTTGTTAGTCCAGAACCAAGGCAACAACAACAACAATCCACCACCACCACCAGTTGACAACTTAGCCCATTTTCTGAGGTTGCAGCCACCGGTGTTTTCCAGTAGCATTGAGCCTATAGTGGCAGATGATTGGCTCCGCAGGATTGGAAGGGAGTTAACCACTGCAGGATGTACTGATGCTGAGAAGGTGCATTTTGCCGCACATCAGTTGGATGGACCAGCAGCCTCATGGTGGGAGAATTACACTGTCACCTACCCTATAGCCACTGTGACATGGGACCAGTTTCAGCAAGCTTTCCGTACAGCCCATGTCTCAACTGGAGCAATGAGTATGAAGAAGCGTGAGTTTCGCAACTTATGCCAGGGGAACCGTACTGTGGCTCAGTATGCGGATGAGTTTAGCAAGTTATCTCGCTATGCCCCTGATGATGTGGCCACAGATGCCGCAAAGCAGGAGAAGTTTATGGAAGGGTTAAATGATGAGATGAGCATGTAGTTGATGGTGGCAACATTCAACAACTACCAGGAGTTGGTAGATAAGGCTCTTATGATTGAAGGGAAGCAACAGAAGATTGAGAATCGTAAGAGGAAATATGGACAAGGGAGGTATAACTCAGGAGCTCAGCAGAAACCTCGCCTAACCCCGAACTTGGAGGGCTTGTTCATAACCATGGATGCCACACCCATAATGGAGGAAGTAACCATAACCATGCAGGTCCAAGGAATGGGAATGGGAATGGAGCAAGCAACAATCAGAACCGCCCCAATCCAGCCACACCCACCAAGAGAGACCTAAGCCACGTTACTTGTTTCAAGTGCGGGAAGACTGGACACTATGCCACGGAGTGCCCTGAAGGAAAGAATGGAAGCAGAAATGGGAGCGCTGGGAAGAAGCCCAGTCCATTCAACAAAGGACAAGTGAACCACGTTAACATGGAGGAGGTTGAGGAGCAGCCAGACGTGGTTATATGTAAGTTTTTGGTTAAGTCATTTACCGCTCTTGTTCTTTTTGATACTGGTGCATCGCATTCATACATATCAAGGGAATTCGTGGATAAGTTTAAACTACCAACCCAAAACCTTAGGACCCATCTGTTAGTAAGTTCACCTGGAGCAGAGTATATGGCTAGTCGATGGTGCGACCAGATACCCTTAACCATTGGTAGCCATGTTTTTCCGTCCGACCTAATAATCTTGGAGTCACAAGGATTGGATGTGATATTAGGAATGGACTGGATGTCAAAGTATGGAGGAAGCATTGACTGTGCGAGTAAGTCAATTTTCTCACCACCCCGGAGGGAAAAAGGATCAAGTACATATCTAGGCATGCGCCCAGGAGTAGCCAAGTAAATACCCTCACAGGAGTTGTTCAGGAGGAAGTGCCTATAGTGAAGGATTACCCGGATGTTTTTCCAGAAGAATTACCAGGCATGCCACCGGATCGAGACATATAGTTTTTGATAGAGCTATTGCCAGGCACAGGGCCAATATACAAGAGACCTTATCGGATGCCCGCGAATGATTTGGAGGAGATTAAGAAACAGATCAAGGAGTTATTGGAGAATGGTTACATTCGACAGAGTTCATCACCATGGGGAGCCCTAGTGCTTTTGGTTGAGAAGAAGGATAAGTCCCTAAGAATGGTTGTTGATTATCGGGCCTTGAATGAAGTGACAATCAAGAACAAGTAACCATTGTTGATGATCAATGATCTGTTTGACCAGCTACAAGGAGCTAAGGTGTTTTCGAAGATCGATCTGCGATCAGGATACCATCAGTTGAAGATACGAGAGAAAGATATACCAAAGACAGCATTCACCACATGGTACGGGTTATACGAATATACGGTCATGTCATTTGGACTGACTAACGCCCCTGCCTACTTCATGAGCATGATGAACAAAGTATTCATGGAATATTTGGATAAGTTCGTTGTGGTGTTCATTGATGATATAATGGTATATTTGAAGAACGAGGAGGAGCACGAAGAGCATTTGCGATTAGTTCTCGAGAAACTCAGGGAACATCAGTTGTATGCCAAGTTCAACAAATGCGAGTTTTGGTTGAAGGAAGTCGGATTTCTTGGACATGTTATATCAGGAGAAGGTATAGCAGTAGACCCCACCAAGACTCAGTCAGTCACTGAATGGTTGGCACCCACTTCAGTTAGTGAGATCCGCAGTTTTCTTGGACTCGCGGGATATTATCGGAGATTCATTGAGAATTTTTCCAAAATTGCGAAGCCAATGACGGAGTTATTGAAGAAGGATACCAAGTTTAAATGGACGGAAGATTGTGAGGCAAGTTTCCAGGAGCTGAAGAAACGTTTGACTACAGCCCCAGTGCTGACACTGCCAGATATACATAAGGATTTCCAAGTGTATTGTGACGCCTCCCGCCTAGGACTTGGAAGTGTGATTATGCAGGACAGAAGAGTTATTTCGTATGCCTCACGACAACTGAAACCACACGAGTTGAATTACGCTACGCATGATTTGGAGCTAGCAGCCGTAGTGCATGTGTTGAAGACCTGGAGGCATTACCTTATTGGAAACCATTGTGATGTGTACACGGATCATAAGAGTTTGAAGTACATTTTCACACAGAAGGAACTGAACCTTAGGCAGAGGAGGTGGTTGGAGCTCATAAAGTATTATGACATGAAACTTCACTATCATCCAGGAAAGGCCAATGTCATAGCAGACGCTTTGATCCGGAAGAGTTATGCTAATACCCTAGAGAGCATGGGATTGCCAAAGGAGTTAGCAGAGGATCTCCGGGAACTTCGATTGGAGATTGTACCTAGAGGTTTTGTTGCAACAATGGAGGTTCAGTCTACATTGTTGGGAAAGATTCGAGAAGCTCAGAAGGAAGAAAAAGAGATTGCTGAGATAAAAGAGAAAATGAGCGAAGGAAAGGCCAAAGGTTTTCATGAGGATGAGCACGACACCTTATGGTTTGAGGACCATGTTTATGTGCCCAATAACACAGAGATCAGGAAATTAATACTACAGGAGGGTCATGACTCACCATATTCGATACACCCCAGAAACACCAAGATGTATTTGGATTTGAAGGAACATTTCTGGTGGACAGGGATGAAGAAGGATATCGCCGAGTATGTAGCCGTATGTGATGTATGTCAGAGAGTGAAGGCAGAGCATCAAAAGCCAGCAGGATTGCTATAGTCTATGTCGATACCCGAATGGATGTGGGATAAACTTGACATGGATTTTATCACCGGACTGCCCAGGACCAAATCAGGTTATGATTCTATATGGGTAGTAGTTGACCGTTTGACCAAAGTAGCACACTTTATCCCAGTGAAAACAACTTATACCAGTGCAAAGTTGGCCAAGATATATATGACCAGGATTGTATGTCTGCATGGAGTTCCGAGGACCATCGTATCAGATAGAGGAACCCAGTTTACCTCAAAGTTTTGGCATCAGCTGCACCATACTTTGGGAACAAGGTTGGAGTTCAGTACATCATTCCACCCGCAGACCGATGGACAGACCGAGAGAGTTAACCAGATTCTGGAGGATATGTTGAGAGCCTTGATACGTCTCCAACATATCTATAATTTTTGATTGCTCCATGCTATATTATCTACTGTTTTGGGCAATATTGGGCTTTATTATCCACTTTTATATTATTTTTGGGACTAACCTATTAACCGGAGGCCCAGCCCAGATTTGTTGTTTTATGCCTATTTCAGTGTTTTGAAGAAAATGAATATCAGACGGAGTCAAAACGGAACGAAATCAACTAGAGAAGTTATTTTTGGAAGGAAACACACCTGATGGACTTGGACCCCATGTCAGAACATATGGGAGCTGCCCACGAGGGTGGGGGGCACGCCCACCCCCCTAGGGCACGCCCCTGCCTCGTGGGGCCCCCATGGCTCCCCTGACGTGCTTCTTCTGCCTATATAACTCCATATACCCTAAAACTTCCAGAACGCACAATAGATCGGGGAGTTCTGCCGCCAGAAGCCTCCGTAGCCACCGAAAACCAATCTAGACCCGTTCCGGCACCCTGCCGGAGGGGGCAATCCTTCTCCGGTGGCCATCTTCATCATCACGGCGCTCTCCATGATGAGGAGGGAGTAGTTCTCCCTCGGGGCTAAGGGTATGTACTAGTAGCTACGTGTTTGATCTCTCTCTCTCTCTCTCTCTCTCTCTCTCGTGTTCTTGAGATGATACGATCTTGATGTATCACGAGCTTTGCTATTATATTTGGATCCTATGATGTTTCTTCCCCCCTCTTATCTCTTGTAATGGATCGAGTTTCCCCTTTGAAGTAATCTTATCGGATTGAGTCTTTAAAGACTTGAGAACACTTGATGTATGTCTTGCCGTGAATATCTATGGTGACAATGGGATATCACGTGCCACTTGATGTATGTTTTGGTGACCAACTTGCGGGTTTCGTGGCATTGGGAACCTATGCATAGGGGTTGGCACACGTTTTCGTTGTGATTCTCCGGCAGAACTTTGGGGCATTCTTTGAGGTCCTTTGTGTTGGTTGAATAGATGAATCTGAGATTGTGTGATGAATATTGTATAATCATGCCCACAGATACTTGAGGTGACATTGGAGTATCTAGGTGACATTAGGGTTTTGGTTGATTTGTGTCTTAAGGTGTTATTCTAGTACGAACTCTAGGGCTGTTTGTGACACTTATAGGAATAGCCCAACGGATTGATTGGAAAGAATAACTTTGAGGTGGTTTCGTACCCTACCATAATCTCTTCGTTCGTTCTCCGCTATTAGTGACTTTTGAGTGACTCTTTGTTGCATGTTGAGGGATAGTTATGTGATCCAATTATGTTAGTATTGTTGAGGGAACTTACACTAGCGAAAGTATGAACCCTAGGGCTTGTTTCCTAGCATTGCAATACCGTTTACGCTCACTTTTACCATTAGTTACCTTGCTGTTTTTATAATTTCAGATTACAAATACTATTATCTACTATCCATATACCACTTGTATCACCATCTCTTCGCTGAACTAGTGCACCTATACAATTTACCATTATATTGGGTGTGTTGGGGACACAAGAGACTCTTTGTTATTTGGTTGCAGGGTTGCTTGAGAGAGACCATCTTCATCCTACGCCTCCTAAGGATTGATAAACCTTAGGTCATCCACTTGAGGGAAATTTGCTACTGTCCTATAAACATCTGCACTTGGAGGCCCAACAACGTCTACAAGAAGAAGGTTGTGTAGTAGACATCAATCTCTTTTCTCGCGCCGTTGCCGGGGAGGTGAGTGCTTAAAGGTATATCTTTTGATCTTGCAATCGAGTCTTTTAGTTTCTTGTTTTATCACTAGTTTAGTCTATAAAAGAAAATTACAAAAAAATGGAATTAAGTTTGTCTCATACGCTTCACCTTTTTAATATCTTTCGTGAGTATGATGGAAAGGATAATTGTGCTCAAGTGCTAGAAGAAGAAATCTATAAAATGTTTGGCACTAAATATTTGAATGATGAGCATGATTGCAATGTTGTTAGTATGAATTCCTTGAATATCCATGATGCTAATGATGATTACACTAGTTATGATGAAAATGCCTCCTATAAACATGTCAATTTTTGTGGAGTAGACTGGGTTTGCAAGTACACACCAAATAGGGAAGATAGATATTGCAAGAGGCATAAGTACTTAGAAACCAAATTGTTGCAAGAAAGTCTTGATGAATGTGCTGAAAGATTCAATATTTTTCGTGCCCCTTGTGAACTTTGCAATGAACATGGTCATTTAAAGCTCCAATGATATTTGTTCCATGACCAAGTCGTGTCCAAACAATGTGATAATTTGATTACCCTTGAGCATCATAAAGAGCTTAGCCTTCTTTTGGGTTATGAAGAAATGAAACATATAACTGAGGGTATTCCAAAGTTTAATCTTGATAGAGTTCTTGATTTTGATCTAGAGAAGATTTATATGTATTGTGCGGTGAATTGCAATGAAAATCCTTATATTGCCAATTACATAAAGAAAATAAAACAAATAGAAGATGAAGAGAATACTAATGAAAGGGAAGAGACTTCCCAATATCCTCCTATTATTTCTTATGATGAATCAGGTAACGAGGAGGAGCCTTCTACTCAACCAATCCCATTAATAAGGAGCTCCAAAAAGAGGATTGAACCCCCACATGATGTGGTGAAGAGGAAGAAAATAAAAAGGAAGAGAGGTAAAAAGGTATCTCTCCCAAATAAAGTTGCTCCTATTATTGTTGTGCCTCATGAAAATGAAGATGATACACTTTATGATGATCTCGTTATGCCTATTGCTTGCTGTGATGATTATGATTGGGAAGATAATGATACTTCTTATGATCTTGAAAATCTTTTTGGTACTTCCTTGTAAGAATATGATAATAATGTTTGCTATACTATTGGTGCTATCCATACTATTAACGATGAGAGTGATTATGCTTATAATACGAAAAGGCCCAAGCTTGGGGAAGCTATGTTTGATGAGGATGACATATTCGAGAATATATTTGCTGCAATTAATGTTTGTCCCAAGTTTGGGGATGCTACGCTTAATGAAGATTATATTTTTAGTCTCCCAAGTTTTGATATGAAAATTCATAATGATAATAACATGCCTCCTACTTATGATAATTATTATGATGATACATATGCTATAAAAAGTAGTGAGGATTATATTTATAAAACTTGTCATGATTATGATTACCCCTTCTCTGAACATTAATCTTTTAATATGGAAACAATTTACAATATTCAAGTCTCTTATGATACTCCCACTATTATTCATGAGAAGAATCTTGCTTATGTGGAGAGTAGTAAATTTTCTATGCTTGTAGATCATGAAAAGAATGCTTTAGGTGATGGTTATATTGTTGAATTCATTCATGATGCTACTGAAAATTATTATGAGGGAGGAACATATATGCTTGTAGGAATTGCAATAATATCAAGTTTCCTCTCTATGTGCTTAAAATCTTGAAGTTATGCTTGTTTTGCCTTCCTATGCAAGTTGATTATTGCTCCCATAAATTGTTTGCTCACAAAATCCCTATGCAGAGGAATTATGTTAGACTTAAATGTGCTAGTCATATTCTTCATGATGCTCTCTTTATGTTTCAATTCTTATCTTATACGTGAGCATCATTGAAATCATCATGCCTAGCTAGGGGCGTTAAACGATAGCGCTTGTTGGGAGGCAACCCAACTTTATTTTTGTTCCTTGCTTTTTGCTCCTGTTTAGTAATAAATAATTCATGTAGCCTCTGTTTAGATGTGGTTTTATGTGTTTAATTAGTGTTTGTGCCAAGTAGAACCTTTGGGAAGACTTAGGGAAAGTCTTGTTGATCATGCTGTAAAAAACAGAAACTTTAGCGCTCACGAGAATTGCTGCCATGTTTATTTGGAGAGTGCTATTTAGTTAATTCTTTTTTCAGGTGATTAATAGATAAATTCCTCAGGTCCAGAAATTTATTTGAGAATTTTATGAGTTCCAGAAGTATACGTTTGATCCAGATTACTACAGACTGTTCTGTTTTTTGACAGATTCTGTTTTCGATGTGTTGTTTGCTTATTTTGATGAATCTATGGCTAGTAAAATAGTTTATAAATCATAGAGAAGTTGGAATACAGTAGGTTTAACACCAATATAAATAAAGAATGAGTTCATTACAGTACCTTGAAGTGGTGATTTATTTTCTTATACTAACGGAGCTTACGAGTTTTCTGCTAAGTTTTGTGTTGTGAAGTTTTCAAGTTTTGGGTAAGGATTCGATGGACTATGGAATAAAGAGTGGCAAGAGCCTAAGCTTGGGGATGCCTGAGGCACCCCAAGGTAATATTAAAGGATAGCCAAGAGCCTAAGCTTGGGGATGCCCCGGAAGGCATCCCCTCTTTCGTCTTCGTTCATCGGTAACTTTACTTGGAGCTATATTTTTATTCGCCACATGATATGTGTTTTGCTTGGAGCATAATTTATTTTGTTAGGATTTGCTTGCTGTTTGAAGTATCAAGGTCTGAAATTTTTAAATGTTAGAGAGTCTTCACATAGTTGCATAATTATCCGACTACTCATTGATCTTCACTTATATCATTCGGAGTAGTTTGTCATTTGCTCTAGTGCTTCACTTATATCTTTTAGAGCATGGTGGTATTTTTATTTTGAAGGAATAGATGAACTCTCATGCTTCACTTAGATTATTTTGAGAGTCTTAAATAGCATGGTAATTTGATTAAAATCCTAATATGCTAGGTATACAAGATTAGTAAAAACTTTCATATAGAGTATTGAATACTAAGAGAAGTTTGATGCTTGATGATTGTTTTGAGATATGGAGGTAATAATATCAAAGTCGTGCTAGTTGACTGGTTATGAATTTGAGAAATACTTGTGTTGAAGTTTGTGATTCCCGTAGCATGCACGTATGGTGAACCGTTATGTGATGAAGTCGGAGCATGATTTATTTATTGATTGTCTTCCTTATGAGTGGCGGTCGGGGACGAGCGATGGTCTTTTCCTACCAATCTATCCCCCTAGGAGCATGTGCGTAGTACTTTGATTCAATAACTAGTAGATTTTTGCAATAAGTATGTGAGTTCTTTATGACTAATGTTGAGTCCATGGATTATACGCACTCTCACCCTTCCACCATTGCTAGCCTCTCTAGTACCGCGCAACTTTCACCGGTACCATAAAACCCACCATATATCTTCCTCAAAACAGCCACCATACCTACCTATTATGGCATTTCCATAGCCATTCCGAGCTATATTTCCATGCGACTTTCCACCATTCCGTTCATAATGACACATTCATCATTGTCATATTGCTTAGCATGATCATGTAGTTGACATAGTATTTGTGGCAAAGCCAATATTCATGATTCTTTCATACATGTCACTCATGCATCATTGCACATCCCGGTACACCGCCAGAGGCATTCATATAGAGTCATATCTTGTCTTAAGTATCGAGTTGTAAATCTTGAGTTGTAAGGAAATAAAAGTGTGATGATCATCATTATTAGAGCATTGTCCCAGTGAGGAAAGGGTGATGGAGACTATGATTCCCCCATGAGTCGGGATGAGACTCCGGACGAAAATAATAAAAGAGGCCAAAGAAGCCCAAATACAAGAAAAACAAAAAAAGAGGCCATAAAAAAGAGAAGGCCCAAATAAAAAATAAAAATAAATAAAAAATGAGAGAAAAAGAGAGAAGGGACAATGCTACTATCCTTTTACCACACTTGTGCTTCAAAGTAGCACCATGATCTTCATGATAGAGAGTCTCCTATGTTGTCACTTTCATATACTAGTGGGAATCTTTCATTATAGAACTTGGCTTGTATATTCCAATGATGGGCTTCCTCAAATTTCCCTAGGTCTTCATGAGCAAGCAAGTTGGATGCACACCCACTTAGTTTCTTTTTGAGCTTTCGTATACTTATAGCTCTAGTGCATCTATTGCATGGCAATCCCTACTCACTCACATTGATATCAATCGATGGGCATCTCCATAGCCCATTGATACGCCTAGTCGATGTGAGACTATCTTCTCCCTTTTTGTCTTCTCCACAACCACCATTCTATTCCACCTATAGTGCTATGTCTATGGCTCACGCTCATGTATTGCGTGAAGATTGAAAAAGTTTGAGAACATCAAAAGTATGAAACAATTGCTTGGCTTGTCATCGGGGTTGTGCATGATTTAAATATTTTGTGTGGTGAAGATAGAGCATAGCCAGACTATATGATTTTGTAGGGATAGATTTCTTTGGCCATGTTATTTTGAGAAGACATGATTGCTTTGTTAGTATGCTTGAAGTATTATTAATTCTATGTCAATATGAACTTTTGTCTTGAATCTTTTGGATCTGGATATTCATGCCACAATTAAGAAGAATTACATTGAAATTATGCCAACTAGCATTCCACACCAAAAATTATCTTTTTTATCATTTACCTACTCGAGGACGAGCAGGAATTAAGCTTGGGGATGCTTGATACGTCTCCAACGTATCTATAATTTTTGATTGTTCCATGCTATATTATCTACTGTTTTGGGCAATATTGGGCTTTATTATCCACTTTTATATTATTTTTGGGACTAACCTATTAACCGGAGGCCCAGCCTAGATTTGTTGTTTTTATGCCTATTTCAGTGTTTTGAAGAAAAGGAATATCAGACGGAGTCGAAACGGAACGAAATCAACTGGAGAAGTTATTTTTGGAAGGAAACACACCTGATGGACTTGGACCCCACGTCAGAAGATACGGGAGCTGCCCACGAGGGTGGGGGGCTCCCACCCCCTAGGGCGCGCCCCCTGCCTCGTGGGGCCCACATGGCTCCCCTGACGTGCTTCTTCTGCCTATATAACTCCATATACCCTAAAACTTCCAGAACGCACAATAGATCGGGGAGTTCCGCCGCCAGAAGCCTCCGTAGCCACCGAAAACCAATCTAGACCCGTTTCGACACCCTGCCGGAGGGGGCAATCCTTCTCCGGTGGCCATCTTCATCATCACGGCGCTCTCCATGACAAGGAGGGAGTAGTTCTCCCTCGGGGCTGAGGGTATGTACCAGTAGCTATGTGTTTGATCTCTCTCTCTCGTGTTCTTGAGATGATACGATCTTGATGTATCGCGAGCTTTGTTATTATATTTGGATCCTATGATGTTTCTTACCCCCTCTTCTCTCTTGTAATGAATCGAGTTTCCCCTTTGAAGTAATCTTATCGGATTGAGTCTTTAAAGACTTGAGAACACTTGATGTATGTCTTGCCGTGAATATCTGTGGTGACAATGGGATATCATGTGCCACTTGATGTATGTTTTGGTGACCAACTTGCGGGTTTCGCGACATTGGGAACCTATGCATAGGGGTTGGCACACGTTTTCATCGTGATTCTCCGGTAGAACTTTGGGGCACTCTTTGAGGTCCTTTGTGTTGGTTGAATAGATGAATCTGAGATTGTGTGATGCATATCGTATAATCATGCCCACGGATACTTGAGGTGACATTGGAGTATCTAGGTGACATTAGGGTTTTGGTTGATTTGTGTCTTAAGGTGTTATTCTAGTACGAACTCTAGGGCTGTTTGTGACACTTATAGGAATAGCCCAACGGATTGATTGGAAAGAATAACTTTGAGGTGGTTTCGTACCCTACCATAATCTCTTCGTTCGTTCTCCGCTATTAGTGACTTTGGAGTGACTCTTTGTTGCATGTTGAGGGATAGTTATGTGATCCAATTATGTTAGTATTGTTGAGGGAACTTACACTAGCGAAAGTATGAACCCTAGGCCTTGTTTCCTAGCATTGCAATACCGTTTACGCTCACTTTTACCATTAGTTACCTTGCTGTTTTTATAATTTCAGATTACAAATACTATTATCTACTATCCATATACCACTTGTATCACCATCTCTTCGCCAAACTAGTGCACCTATACAATTTACCGTTGTATTGGGTGTGTTGGGGACACAAGAGACTCTTTGTTATTTGGTTGCAGGGTTGCTTGAGAGAGACCATCTTCATCCTACACCTCCTACGGATTAATAAACATTAGGTCATCCACTTGAGGGAAATTTGCTACTGTCCTACAAACCTCTGCACTTGGAGGCCCAACAACGTCTACAAGAAGAAGGTTGTGTAGTAGACATCAAGCCTGTGCGCTAGAGTATGGGTCTAGTTGGGATGACAATCTGCCTTACGTAGAGTTCTCATACAACAATAGTTACCAAGCCAGTTTGAAGATGGCACCGTTCGAAGCCCTGTATGGACGAAGGTGCAGAACACCGTTGATGTGGGATGAAGTTGGAGACTGACAGTTGTTTGGACCAGACTTGATCAAAGAGTCTAAGGAGAAAGTTAAACTGATCCGAGATAGACTGAAGATAGCTCAGTCCAGACAGACGAGTTATGCAGATTCGAAACGCAAGGAGGTAACCTATGAAATTGGAGATAGAGCATATCTGCGAGTATCACCTTTGCGAGGAGTGAAACATTTTGGAGTTAAGGGAAAGTTAGCCCCGAGATTTGTAGGACCGTGTCGTGTTTTGGAACGGATGGGAGAATTGCCTACAAGTTGGAGTTACCTGAAGGACTATCAGGAGTTCACGATGTGTTTCACGTTTCCCAGTTGAAGAAGTGCCATGCTGAGATGGCCGATATACCGCTAAGAGATATCGTACCCTTGGAGGCGATTCAGTTGGACAATGATTTGACTTATGAGGAGAAGCCAGTCAAGATTTTGGAGTTTGCCAGTCGAGTCACCCGCAGCAAGGTTATCAAGTTCTGCAAAGTTCAGTGGAGCCACCATACCGAGGATGAAGCCACGTGGGAACGAGAGGATGATCTCCGCAAAGATCACCCACACCTATTTTCTAGCCAACCCGAATCTCGAGGGCGAGATTCATCTTAAGGGGGGAGGTTTGTAACATCCCAAATTTTCAATTTGGAATGTTATACATAGATCATTCTTGCATATCATATTTTATTGCATTTCGTCTCGCGATCCTCGAAATCCTAAGCAACTCAAGGACCCTCGGAGAGAGTTGGGGATTTCCCCGGTTTTCAAATTTGATTTTATCAAATTTTGGAACGAGGATTTTTGGTTTTAATTATTTTTCTCTCCGAAAATATTTCATATTAAAATATATGAGAGGAGATAATATGACTTCTCCGAAATAAATGAAATATGGGAGGAAAAATATTAAAATCAAATATTTGTTTTTATTTGGATTTTATTGCAATTTTATTTGCATTAGAAAAATTGCACGTTTTTCAAAGTTGCAATTTAGGGCCAAGAAAATGTTCATCTCATTCTAAAATTTTTATTTAGACACTGAAAATTTGTTTTGGCATTCTTAGATTTTTATTTTATTTTCTAGGATTTTTTTCTGTTCGGCGGAATTGTGTTAAAAAAAGTCCCGCAGTGGCCAACTAGGCCGAAGCCCAGCCGCCGGCCCGCCTCCCCCACGACACTGTCTCCCTCCAGGAGACCGACCCTGCCGCGCCGCCTCGGACCAGGAGTCCGGCCAGGACTCCGTCTCCGCCGCCATTGCCCCCTCCCCAAGCCACCCTTCCCCCCTCTTAAATACCCAGCCCACCCCCCACCGCCACCACCACCCGCTGCCGCGCCTCGCCCCGCCGTTGCCGCCGCGTCTCGCTGGACCGACGAGGTAGACGTTGCCGCCGGTTTTTTAAGAAAAACCGATCCGGTTTTTTTAAGAAAACCCTAGTTTTTTGGATAGTTTGGTTCGCCGGTTTTTCCCGGTTTTCTCTTTAGCGGACATTCGTCCGTACGTTCGTTTTAACAAACGGTTTTCGCCCGTTAGTTACAGACAATGAACGCCCATTTGTTAGCCTGTTCGTCAGTTTTCTTTTATCGGATTTTTCCGCGATTATTTCTGATCGCGATTTCTGATCTCATCTTCGTTCTAGTTTATCTTTTCGCTCGTTTGTCCGAATCAGGCAATTCAAGCACCTAGATCTTCGTCTCGAGACCCTCTTTCCGTTTAACCAACTTGAACAAGTTTTTGCTACTGTAAAATTTGACCTAGGTCCAGATTAGTAAACGGATCTTGTTTCTTTCACCATTTGAGTTTCGTTGCTCCGTTCGATTTGATTCTTTTGCTAACCGGAGTTCTTAAGTTGAACTTTTTGGTAGATCTACTTATTTGAGATTTACCCGTGCTTCTTTGCTTGTTTGCTTATGTATGCTATTGTTTGTTTGCTATAGAATTCCCGGAGTGCGAAGCATGTTTTGGAGTCCCTAGGTTTCACAGATCGTCAGCAAGGCAAGTAACACTTTGATCATATCCCTTTATCACCCAGTTTTTATGCATTAGCTCCAATCCTCAAACATTGCATGATTAGGAATTGATTAACTTGTGGGTTGGGAAGTAGTTGATGAGGTAGAACCTATTGCCATGTTATATTCAAACCTTGGGAGTTACTTATACGAATTGCTTATACTGCTATGCTATGCTCGTAGACGTGGTTTGGGTGAGTGAAATCCATGACAGATGTGAGATTGTTAATTAATGGTTCAACTTAAGGTGGCAACTTGAATACACATCTGGGTGGATTGAGGCACCTGGAGTACCCAGTGTTGCCTGTATTTTTGGAGATCCCGGGGTTCCGTGTGATTTTCCTATGGACCGCCACCCAGGCTCAAAGGGAACTGAGATGATTCATGCTAGAAACTTCCATGTGCAGCCACAAGCTATTATGGGCTCTAGCATAGTTGAGTAAGTTACATGAAGCTCTTGAAGAGGTGGATCAGCAGGTAGTGGGTTGTAGGTTTGGTATGGTCTGCCCGGAGTAGAGAGTTAATGTTTCTGAATGGCTGTGTCTCGGTCATCCGTTTCTCAAACATCATGTAGTGCGAGAAATTCAATGGAGGCAATCGAGTCTTGTGGGGAAAAGTGCGCAAACCTCTGCAGAGTGTACAAACTAGTCATGGTTAGCCGTGTCCCCGGTTATGGACATCTTGAGTATCTAGTACTTGGAGTATCTTAAGTATCTCATCACTTTTTAACTTAATATTGTTGGGTTGTTAACTACTTTAATTGGGATTGAGTTGGAGGAACCTTCTCAATGATGTTTCAACTACCATGATAGTTAAATAAAATTTATTCCTTTGTTGTAGGGGAAAATTGGCTTTTCGCAAAAGCTGTAACCATAGAGCTTTCCACCAGCAAAATATGCATGTAGTGATAGCATTATTATGTTCTTGCTCTATTGTATTACTTTGCCAGCATATTCCATGTGCTGACCCGTTTTTCGGGCTGCAACGTATTATGTTGCAGACTTTTCAGACGAGGAGTAAGGTTTGTTAGGTCGTTGCCGTGCAGCTCAGCTATGCCGTTGGAGTTGATGGACTCACTATATCTTGCAAGCCTTCCGCTGTTATCATATTAGATGGCCTTAAGCCATATTTATTGTAATAAGTTCTCTTTGGAGACATTCGATGTAATAAGTGTGTGATTGCTACTCTGTTATAAATCCTCGAGTATTGTGTGTGTCAGCATTACCGATCCAGGGATGACACTGAAGCACAGAGACTTGACCGTTTGAGGTCGGGTCGCTACACCACAGTATCAATTCTATTGGAAAATTTTCAACAATCACTATTGGAGGTTTTGAATTTCCTCTTCCTACTGTCAAGCAGAAATATGATATTCTTATTTTTGGGGACATGCATATCCCCGTTGAGGTAACCTAGTGTTATTCGAAAATTCTCCGATTTCATGTTATTCGAAATGAGTTTGTTAACAAGACCTGATCAACCTTGTTAGTGGATTCATTTTGATGACCATGAGATGGATGAATTTAGAAAACACAACTCTCTGTACCCTCTTTTTACTTTCTGTTATTTATATTAAATAAAGCAAAAATAGTATTTTTCTGTCAATTTTCTGAATTATCCATGTAATAAAAATACCCCCAAAATAAAAGTTCTCCAAATGCCCTGAAAATTAAATATGATTTTTTTTTCAGAATATTTGAGAATATCTAGCACTGAGAACACACCAGGGGGAGCAAGCACCTGGCCATGAGGGTCCAGGGCGTGCCCCTACCTCGTGGGCCCATGGTGGCTCCCCTCCACTTATTCCAGCCACCACACATTCCTTCTTCCTCCCAAAAAAATCACCAACCAGCTCAAACCCGAGTTCTAGCTCATCTTGCTGCCATTTTCGATCTCCTAGCTCAAAGCTCCATTCACAAAACAGCTTTGGGGGATTGTTCCTTGGTATGTGACTCCTCCAATGGTCCAATTAGTTTTTGTTCTAGTGCTTTATTCATTTCAAATTTTTGCTGCTTAGGTGACCTTGTTATTGAGCTTGCATGTCAAATTTATATGGTCAAGAGTAGTTTTAATGCATGATATAGCCTCTAGGCACTTGTAGGAGTAGTTGCTATCAATATTGTTGAGTTTGGTTCACTTTTATTTTTTGAGTTACTAAAAATTTCAGAAATTCTTTAGAGGAAGAAATATGTTTAGGAAAATGTACCAAGGTGGTTCTTCAAGGAAGCAAGGACCAAGGCCCGCAATACGCGGTGCGGACAAGGAACCATCAAGAGAAGCTTAAGTGCGGCCTTATGAATGGCCGTCAAACGATTTCATGGTTCAAGCAGGAATTAAGGAGGAATTTGATGCATATGTGTGTAATGCTGAACTCGAGGGCTTCATGCTAGATAAGTGCCCTCAATACTATCACCTAACTGATTCCTTTGTGAGAAGGTTCAAATTTTCATCTTCACGTAATTCTCACACTGTCCTATTTGATCTTTATGATAAATCTTATACCATGGACTTAGAAGATTTTAACACTGATTGTAAACTTCCACAGTGGGGTAATGTTAGTGAACCTCGCAAATCTGAATATAGAGACTTTCTTGCTAGTATAACTATGGGGGAATCTAGGGAAATCACGCAAGCTACCATAGGGAGCATTCATTTTCCTGCTATACATTATTTTGCTCTCTTCATAGGTAGATGCATCAATGGTAAGGATGAGGCATGTCACATGTGTGTGCCAGATCTTAGAGTTCTCAAGAGTGATGTATTAGGAGATAGACAATATAACTTGGGGGCCATTGTTGCACGTAGGTTGCATAATAATCGTATTCATGGAGATTTCTTTGGTGCAATTTATGCAACTCGTATAGCCAACTTTCTTGAGATACCCATACGTGGATATGATACTGAGTTGCCTCCGATTTATCTAGATTATAATGCTATGGTTCGTCATCAGTTTGTTGAGAGGAACGATCAGTTCCTCCCGTACCGACTAACCTTTGACAAACGATCCACCTATCACGTTGCTCTCCCTGCTCCTACTTGCTTTGACTTTCAGGAAAAGGGGAGATATTTATAACCAGGGAGGAGGCGACCGAGTATGAAAGAAGGGCGGAGACAGCTCGCCTCCAAGCTGCAGCTCATTAGGCAATTGCCGCTGCATCTCAGTACGACCCCAACTATAACTTTGGATATCCGCCAGGCCAGCCGTGGCCATAGACCAACTTAGGCCAAAATCCTAAGCTTGGGGGAGTATGTATCTCTCACCGACATTACATTCCTGCTCACACACTCATGCTAGTTGTCGGTGCTCATGCTTTTTCATTGTAATATCCATGCTAGTTTATTTCCCTTTTTATGCTTTCTTCTTGTGTGTTTGATAAACCTTAAGAAAAAAACAAAAAAAATTAGTTTTCCCGTGTAAATAGTTTTATTTCTTTTCTTGTTCTTTGGGGGTCGAGAGAAGAAGACCATAATGAAAATGTTGAGTGGCTCTCATATGCATTATTTTTGAGCTAACAAAGAGCCCATATTACCTTGTCTTTTCTCTTGAATTGAATGCTTGCAGATTCCAGCTTAGTCTAATGCACGTGCACTATTATTATTGTCCACACTATTTGGTCGTGCAAGTGAGAGGCAATAATGATGATTATATGATGAACTTATTGAGATGAGAAAAGCTAGTATGAACTCGACCTCTCTTGTTTTTGTAAATATGATTAGTTCATCATTCCTGATTCAGCCTATTATTAAAGAAACATATTTGCAATGACAATTAGAGATTGTAGTTGCTTACGCCATGCTTAATTAGCTAGGAGTTTATAATGGTTTACCTTGCGTGCCAACATGCTATTAAAATGGTTGTGATGTGGTATGATAGGGTGGTATCCTCTTTTGAATGTTTCGAGTGGCTTGACTTGGCCCATGTTCACGCATGTAGTTGAAACAAAATCAACATAGCCTCTACGATATTTATGTTCATGGTGCATTCTATCGTACTCATGCTTGCATTCGGTGTTGATTAATTTTAATGCATGTTCATGACTGTTGTCGCTCTCTAGCTGGTCGCTTCCCAGTCTTTTTCTAGCCTTGACTTGTACTAAGCGAGAATACTGCTTGTGCATCCAATTCCATAAACCCCAAAGTTATTCCATATGAGTCCACCATATCTACCTATATACGGTATCTACCTGCCGTTCCAGGTAAATTTGTATGTGCCAAACTCTAAACCTTCAAATAAACATTCTGTTTTGTATGCTCGAACAGCTCATGTATCAAGTAGGGATGTCTGTATCTTCCATTCTAGGCGGGTTATTCTCAAGAGGAGTGGACTCCGCTCCTCACGAGAAAATGGTTGGTCACCGGGATGCCCAGTCCTATGCTTTATGCAAATCAAATCAAAATAACTGCAAACAAAACTCCCCTGGGACTCTAGTTAGTTGGAGGCACTCGTTGTTGCGAGCAAGCCATGGATTGATGCTTGTTGGTGGAGGGGCAGTATAAACTTTACCATTCTGTTTGGGAACCGCCTATAATGTGTGTAGCATGGAAGATATCGAGATCTCTCTATTGTTATGTTGACAATGAAAGTATACCGCTCAAAATATTATTCATATCTATTTCAAAACTGAGCTCTGGCACCTCTACAAATCCCTGCTTCCCTCTACGAAGGGCCTATCTATTTACTTTTATGTTGAGTCATCATCCTCCTATTAAAAAGCACCAGTTGGAGAGCACCTCTGTCATTTGCATCCATTATTGTTAGTTTACATTGAGTGTGACTATGACTGGATCTCTATTACCATGAATTACAATGTCTAGTCAGTCCTTGATCTTTAAAGGTGCTCTGCATTTATGTTTTGCGGTCTCAAAAAGGGCTAGCGAGATACCATCTTGTCATATCATATCATATCATGATTGTTTTAAGAAAGTGTTGTCATCCAAGATTTACTATTATTGCTCGCTAGTTGATTATGCCATTGATATGAGTAAACATGAGACCTAAATGTTATTGCTAATGTGGTTAGTTCATAATCTTTGCTGAAAACCTGAATGTTGGCTTTACATATTTACAACAACAAGAGCAAACAGAATTTGTAGAAGTTTTCTTTATCACTTTCAGTTTATCAACTGAATTTCTTGAGGACAAGCAAAGGTTTAAGCTTGGGGGAGTCGATACGTCTCCGTCGTATCTACTTTTCCAAACACTTTTGCCCTTGTTTTGGACTCTAACTTGCATGATTTGAATGGAACTAACCTAGATTGACGTTGTTTTCAGCAGAATTGCCATGGTGTTATTTTTGTGCAGTAATAAAATTTCTCAGAATGACCTGAAAATCAACGGAGATTATTTTTGGAATATAAAAAAATACTGGAAGAAAGATCCACATCAGGGGGCCCACACCCTGTCCACGAGGGTGGGGGCGCGCCCTACCCCCCCTGGGCGCGCCCCCTGCCTCGTGGGCCCCCTGACGCTCCATCGACCTCAACCTTGACTCCATATATTCACGTTTGGGGAGAAAAAACCAGGGAGATGGATTTATCGCGTTTTACGATACGGAGCCGCCGCCAAGCCCTAAACTCTCTCGGGAGGGCTGATCTGGAGTCCGTTCGGGGCTCCGGAGTGGAGAATCTGTCGCCATCGTCATCAACCTTCCTCCATCACCAATTTCATGATGCTCATCGCCATGCGTGAGTAAGTCCATCGTAGGCTTGCTGGACGGTGATGGGTTGGATGAGATTTATCATGTAATCGAGTTAGTTTTGTTAGGGTTTGATCCCTAGTATCCACTATGTTCTGAGATTGATGTTGTTATGACTTTCCTATGCTTAATGCTTGTCACTAGGGCCCGAGTTCCATGATTTCAGATATGAACCTATTATGTTTTCATCAATATATGAGAGTTCTTGATCCTATCTTGCAAGTGTATAGTCACCTATTATGTGTTCTGATCTGTTAACCCCGAGGTGACAATAATCGGGATACTTACCGGTGATGACCGTAGTTTGAGGAGTTCATGTATTCACTATGTGTTAATGCTTTGGTCCTGTACTCTATTAAAAGGAGGCCTTAATATCCCCTAGTTTCCAATAGGGCCCCGCTGCCACGGGAGGGTAGGACAAAAGATGCCATGCAAGTTCTTTTCCATAAGCACATATGACTATATTTGGAATACATGCCTACATTACATTGATGAACTGGAGCTAGTTCTTTGTCACCCTAGGTTATGACTATTACATGATCGATCGCATCCAGCATAATTCTCCATCACCGATCCAATGCCTACGAGCTTTTCATATATTGTTCTTCGCTTATTTACTTTTCTGCTTCTACTGTTGCAGTCACTACAAAATCCCAAAATATTACTTTTGCTACCGTTACCTTTTGCCACCGTTACCACTACTATCATATTACTTTGCTACTAAACACTTTGCTGCAGATATTAAGTTTCCAGGTGTGGTTGAATTGACAACTCAGCTGCTAATACTTGAGAATATTCTTTGGCTCCCCTTGTGTCGAATCGATAAATTTGGGTTGAATACTCTACCCTTCAAAACTGTTGCGATCCCCTGTACTTGTGGGTTATCATCAAGCCGGTGACAATGGTGATCATGACAGTGCATTGGAGATGGAGATCAAAGGCACAAGATGATGATGGCCATATCATATCACTTATATTGATTGCATGTGATGTTTATCCTTTATGCATCTTATTTTGCTTAGTTCGGTAGTAGCATTATAAGATGATCTATCACTAAATTTCAAGGTATAAGTGTTCTCCCTGAGTATGTACCGTTGCTATAGTTCGTCGTGCCGAGACACCACGTGATGATTGGGTGTGATAAGCTCTACGTTCACATACAACGGGTGCAAGCCAGTTTTGCACATGCAGAATACTCGGGTTAAACTTGACGAGCCTAGCATATGCAGATCACGTGATCACTTAGCTGATTAGAGAGATGTCTATCTAAGTGGGAGTTCTTAAGTACTTTGATTAATTTAACTTTAATTTATCATGAACTTAGTACCTGATAGTATTTTGCATGTCTATGTTGTTGTAGATAGATGGCCCGTGCTGTTGTTCCATTGAATTTTAATGTGTTCCTAGAGAAAGCTAAGTTGAAAGATGATGGTAGCAACTACACGGACTGGGTCCGTAACTTGAGGATTATCCTCATTGCTGCACAGAAGAATTACGTCCTGGAAGCACCGCTAGGTGACAAACCCGCTGCAGGAGCAACACCAGATGTTGTGAACACCTGGCAGAGCAAAGCTGATGACTACTTGATAGTTCAGTGTGCCATGCTTTACGGCTTAGAACCAGGACTTCAACGGCGTTTTGAACATCATGGAGCATATGATATGTTCCAGGACTTGAAGTTAATATTTCAAGCAAATGTCCAGATTGAGAGATATGAATTCTCCAATAAGTTCTACAGCTGCAAAATGGAGGAGAATTGTCTGTCAATGAACATATACTCAGAATGTCTGGGTACCACAACCACTTGACTTAGTTGGGAGTTAATCTCCCTGATAATAGTGTCATTGACAGAGTTCTTCAATCATTGTCTGTTGCATGTTTTTGGTTTCGCAGAATATCCATATCAAACGGAATCCAAACCGAATAAAAACGGACGGAGAATTATTTTGGAATATTTGTGATTTTTGGGAAGAAAATCAACGCGAGACGGTGCCCGAGGTGGTCACGAGGGTGGGGCCCACGGCCACTACAGGCAGGCGCGCCCCCAACCCTCGTGGGCCCCTCGTAAGGCGGTTGATGCTCTACTTTGGCTGCAAGAAAGCTAATATTTGGAAAAAGATCTGGGCGAAGGTTTCAACCCAATCGGAGTTACGGATCTCCATGTATATACGAAACGGTGAAAGGGCACTAGAACAGAACGCAGAAACAGAGAGAGACAGAGAGACAAATCCAATCTTGGAGCGGCTCTCGCCCCTCCCATGCCATGGAGGCCAAGGACCAGAGGGGAAACCCTTCTCCCATCTAGGGAGCAGGTCAAGGAAGAAGAAGACGAAGGGTCCCCCTCTCCCCTTCTCTTCCAGTGGCGCTGGAACGCTGCCGTGGCCATCATCATCATCACCGCGATCTACACCAACACCTCCGCCATCTTCACCAACATCTTCATCACCTTCCCCCCTCTATCTACAGCGGCCCACTCTCCCGCAACCCGCTGTACCCTCTACTTGAACATGGTGCTTTATGCTTCATATTATTATCCAATGATGTGTTGCCATCCTATGATGTCTGAGTAGATTTTTCGTTGTCCTCTCGGTAATTGATGAATTGCTATGATTGATTTAATTTGCTTGTGGTTATGTTGCTGTCCTTTGGTGCCCATCATATGAGCGCGCGCGTGGATCACACCATAGGGTTAGTTGTATGTTGATAGGACTATGTATTGGAGGGCAAGAGTGACAGAAGCTTCAACCTAGCATAGAAATTGATGCATACGGGATTGAAGGGGGACCAATATATCTTAATGCTATGGTTGGGTTTTACCTTAATGAACATTAGTAGTTGTGGATGCTTTCTAATAGTTCCAATCATAAGCGCATAGAATTCCAAGTCAGGGATGACATGCTAGCAGTGGCCTCTCCCACATAATAGTTGCTATCGGTCTAGTAAAGTAGTCAATTGCTTAGGGACAATTTCGCAACTCCTATCACCACTTTTCCACATTCGCTATATTTACTTTATTGATTCTTTACTTAAACAGCCCCTACTTTTTATTTACGTAATCTTTATTATCTTGCAAACCTATCCAACAACACCTACAAAGTACTTCTAGTTTCATAATTGTTCTAGGTAAAGCGAACATCAAGCGTGCGTAGAGTTGTATCGGAGGTCGATAGAACTTGAGGGAATATTCGTTTTGCCTTTAGCTCCTTGTTGGGTTCGACACTCTTACTTATCGAAAACTGTTGTGATCCCCTATACTTGTAGGTTGTCAAGATCTCTCACTGATTTACCGCTATCGTTTTGGGGTTATGCTTTAGAGACGGTTGCATTCACGTTAAATAGGGAACCATCTAAATCCATTGAGACGACACCTTATGAACTGTGGTTTGGCAAGAAACCCAAGTTGTCGTTTCTTAAAGTTTGGGGCTACGATGCTTATGTGAAAAAGCTTCAACCTGGTAAGCTTGAACCCAAATCGGAGAAATATGTCTTCATAGGATACCCAAAGGAGACTGTTGGGTACACCTTCTATCACAGATACGAAGGTAAGATATTCGTTGCTAAGAATGGATCCTTTCTAGAGAAGGAGTTTCTCTCGAAAGAAGTGAGTGGGAGGAAAGTAGAACTTGACGAGGTAATTGTACCTTCTCCCTTATTGGAAAGTGGTTCATCACTGAAAGCAGTTCCAGTGATTCCTACACCAATAAGTGAGGAAGCTAATGATGATGATCATGAAACTTCTGATCAAGTTACTACCAAACCTCGTAGGTCAACCAGAGTAAGATCCGCACCAGAGTGGTTGGCAATCCTGTTCAGGAAGTCATGTTACTTGACCATGACGAACCTACGAACTATGAGGAAGCGATGATGAGCCCAGATTTCGCAAAATGGCTTGAGGCCATGACATCTGAGACGAGATCCATGTATGAGAACAAAGTGTGGACTTTGGTTGACTTGTTGGATGATCGGCGGGCCATAGAGAATAAATGGATCTTCAAGAAGAAGACTGGAGCTGACGGTAATATTGCTGTCTACAAAGCTCAACTTGTTGCAAAAGGTTTTCGACAAGTTCAAGGAATTGACTACGATGAGACTTTCTCACCCGTAGCGATACTTAAGTCCGTCAGAATCGTGTTAGTAATTGCTGCATTTTATGATTATGAAATTTGGCAAATGGATGTCAAAACTGCATTCCTTAATGGATATCTTAAAGAAGAGTTGTATATGATGCAACCAGAAGGTTTTGTTGATCCAAAAGGTGCTAACAAAGTGTGCAAGCTCCAGCGATCCATTTATGGACTGGTGCAAGCCTCTCGGAGTTAGAATATACGCTTTGATAGTGTGATCAAAGCATATGGTTTTATATAGACTTTTGGAGAAGCCTGTATTTACAAGAAACTGAGTGGGAGCTTTGTAGCATTTCTGATATTATATGTAGATGACATATTGTTGATCGGAAATGATACTGAATTTCTGAATAGCATAAAAGGATACTTGAATAAGAATTTTTCAATGAAAGACCTCGGTGAAGCTGCTTATATATTGGGCATCAAGATCTATAGAGATAGATCAAGACGCTTAATTGGACTTCACAGAGTACATACCTTGATAAAGCTTTGAAGAAGTTCAAAATGGATCAGGCAAAGAAAGGGTTCTTGCATGTGTTACAAGGTGTGAAGTTGAGTCAGACTCAATGCCCGACCACTACAGAAGATAGAGACAAAATGAAAGGTATTCCCTATGCTTCAGCCATAGGCTCTATCATGTATGCAATGCTGTGTACCAGACCTGATGTGTGCCTTGCTATCTACTACCTCTTGAGCACTGCGTTGGTTTTCCCTTGAAGAGGAAAGGGTGATGCAGCAAAGTAGCGTAAGTATTTCCCTCAATTTTTGAGAACCAAGGTATCAATCCAGTAGGAGGCCACACGCAAGTCCCTTGTACCTACACAAACAAATAAGAACCTCGCAACCAACGCGATAAAGGGGTTGTCAATCCCTTCACGGTCACTTACGAGAGTGAGATCTGATAGAGATAATAATGATAAGAAAAATATTTTTAGTATTTTTATGATATAGATTGAAAGTAAAGATTGTAAAATAAAATAGACTGCAAACTTCAAGAGTGACAGAAGCTTCAACCTAGCATAGAAATTGATGCATACGGGTTGAAGGGGGACCAAAATATCTTAATGCTATGGTTGGGTTTTACCTTAATGAACATTAGTAATTGCGGATGCTTGCTAATAGTTCCAATCATAAGCGCATAGAATTCCAAGTCAGGGATGACATGCTAGCAGTGGCCTCTCCCACATAATACTTGCTATCGGTCTAGTAAAGTAGTTAATTGCTTAGGGACAATTTCGCAACTCCTATCACCACTTTTCCACATTCGCTATATTTACTTTATTGCTTATTTACTTAAACAGCCCCTACTTTTTATTTACGTAATCTTTATTATCTTGCAAACCTATCCAACAACACCTACAAAGTACTTCTAGTTTCATAATTGTTCTAAGTAAAGCGAACATCAAGCGTGCGTAGAGTTGTATCGGAGGTCGATATAACTTGAGGGAATATTTGTTCTGCCTTTAGCTCCTCGTTGGGTTCGACACTCTTACTTATCGAAAACTGTTGCGATCCCCTATACTTGTGGGTTATCAAGACCTTTTTCTGGCGCCGTTGCCGGGGAGCAATAATGTGGGGTGAATATTCTCGTGTGTGCTTGTTTGCTTTATCACTAAGTAATTTTTATTTGTTGTTCTTAGTTGTTCTTTATCTTTAGTTATGGATATGGAACACGAAATACCAAAAAAATAGGTGTACTCTCTGCTCATGGAGATGGGGAACCTCCTAAAACCCTCGATGCTGGTTATGTGAAAGATATTATGTACTACTTTAATAATCCTGAGAAAAACCCATTCAATTATGTAATGGGGGTAACATTGGATCAACGTGAATACTTTAGGGATTACCGCTTGACACAAAAAGGGAGACTATTATGGGATCAAATTCATATATTGAATTGGTATGCTAGGCAACTATGCTTGAGATATGATTATACTTGTTGCTCTAGGATGAAGGCTCCGCACCTTCCCTTTTTATGCGAATTTAATGATAATAAAACCTTAGCTTCTTATGCTAATGGTATATATGATTACTATGATGTGGAACAAATAGAAGAATTTGTTGCTTTTATGGGTGCTTATGAAATTGAATCTATGTTTAAAGAGTTTGAAGATCTTGATGATTCGGTTTATAGACCTGAAAATTTAGATATCCTTAAATATTGCTATGAGAATTATGAATACAATTCCGATGTTAATGCACTTATTGAGAAAGTCTCCGCGGTCCAAGAAGAGACAAATATTTTGCAGGAATCTACGGAAGAAGAAGTTGATGAAACTGTGAGCTCATTGGACGAAAAATATGAGGAGGAGAGCGAAGAACAAAAGGAGGAAGAGCGGATTGATCACCCGTGCCCACCTTATAATGAGAGAATGAGAGTAACTCTTCAACTCATACATTTTTTAATTCCTCTTCATTCTTACCGAAGGATGAATGCTATGATAATTGCTATGATCTCGTTGATTCTTTTGAAATATCCCTTTTTGATGATGCTTGCTATGCTTGTGGCCAAGATGCCAATATGAATTATGCTTATGGAGATGAACTTGATATAGTTCCTTATGTTAAACATGAAATTGTTGCTATTGCACCCACACATGATAGTCCTATTATCTTTTTGAATTCTCCCAACTACACTATATCGGAGAAGTTTACCCTTATTAAGGATTATATTGATGGGTTGCCTTATACCGATGCACATGATGATTTTGATGAATATAATATGCATGTGCTTGCTTCTCCTACTTGCAATTATTATGAGAGAGGAACTATATCTCCACCTCTCTATGTTTCCCACATGATAAAATTGCAAGAAACTGTTTATACTATGCATTGGCCTTTAATTTGTGTGCATGAATTGTTCTTTCATGACATGCCGATGCATAGGAAGAGAGTTAGACTTCGTTGTTGCATGATATATGTTACTTTGTGCTCACTACTAAATTATAAATCATTGTTAATTAAAATTGGCTTTGATATACCTTGGGATCCGGGTGGATTCACTACTTGAGCACTATATGCCTAGCTTAACGGCTTTAAAGAAAGCGTTGCCAGGGAGACAACCCGAAAGTTTCAGAGAGTCATTTATTTCTGTTGAGTGCTTTCATATAGTTTAAAAACAACAAAAATAAAGAGGGGAACCCAAAACTGTTTCAAAAAGGAAAGTGAAAGTGAGAAAGACAAGCAGTGTTGAAGTGGGAGAGCTCCTTGAACTTTGTTCATGCTCACGGCAACTTTGTGAATCTTGATTACAGAAACTTTTCAACAAAAATAATTATCCCCTTGTACAATTCCATTGTATTATAAAAATAATGTGACAAGGTTTGCCTTTAGGATGTTTACATTTGCTTGATGGTTTGTATGGTGCAGGACAGAAACTTTGGCTGTAGTGCGCGATTTTACATTTTTAGCTGGAACGTTAAATGGTTCTGATTCTTTCTGAGCTGTCTTTATATACAAATTGTTTATTTTTCCTAATTTTGGTAGAATGTTTCAAGTATCAGAAGTATGGTGAATGTTCAGATTTCTACAGACTGTTCTGTTTTTGACAGATTCTGTTTTTGATGCATAGTTTGCTTGTTTTGATGAAATTATCAATTTATATCAGTGGATTAAGCCATGGAAAAGTTATATTACAGTAGAAACAATGCAAAAAAAATATTAATTGGTTTGCAACAGTACTTAGAGTAGTGATTTTCTTTATTATACTAACGGATCTTACCGAGTTTTCTGTTCAAGTTTTGTGTGGATGAAGTGTTCGATGATCGAGAAGGTCTCGATGTGAGAAGAAGGAAGAGAGGCAAGAGCTCAAGCTTGGGGATGACCGAGGCACCCCAAGTAAATATTCAAGGAGACTCAAGCGTCTAAGCTTGGAGATGCCCCGGAAGGCATCCCCTCTTTCTTCAACAAGTATCGGTATGTTTTCGGATTCGTTTCGTTCGTGCGATATGTGCAATCTTGGAGCATCTTTTGCATTTAGTTTTCATTTTTCTTTTATGCACCATGCTGGTATGAGATAGTCCTTGGTTGATTTATAGAATGCTCTATGCATTTCACTTATATCTTTTGAGTATGGCTTTATAGAATGCTTCATGTGCTTCACTTATATCATTTGAAGTTTGGATTGCCCGTTTCTCTTTACATAGAAAACTGCCATTTGTAGAATGCTCTTTTGCTTCACTTATATTTGTTAGAGCATGGGCATATCTTTTGTAGAAAGAATTAAACTCTCTTGCTTCACTTATATCTATTTAGAGAGATGACAGGAATTGGTCATTCACATGGTTAGTCATAAAATCCTACATAAAACTTGTAGATCACTAAATATGATATGTTTGATTCCTTGCAATAGTTTTGCGATATAAAGATGGTGATATTAGATTCATGCTAGTGGGTAGTTGTGGATTATTAGAAATACTTGTGTTGAGGTTTGTGATTCCTGTAGCATGCATGTATGGTGAACCGTTATGTAACGAAGTCGGAGCATGATTTATTTATTGATTGTCTTCCTTATGAGTGGCGGTCGAGGACGAGCGATGGTCTTTTTCTACCAATCTATCCCCCTAGGATCATGCGCGTAGTACTTTGTTTCGATAACTAATAGATTTTTGCAATAAGTATGCGAGTTCTTTATGACTAATGTTGAGTCCATGGATTATACGCACTCTCACCCTTCCACCATTGCTAGCCTCTCTAGTACCGCACAACTTTCGCCGGTACCATAAACCCACCATATACCTTCCTCACAAAAGCCACCATACCTACCTATCATGGCATTTCCATAGCCATTCCGAGATATATTGCCATGCAACTTCCATCATCATCATATACATGACTTGAGCATTCATTGTCATATTGCTTTGCATGATCGTAAGATAGCTAGCATGATGTTTTTATGGATTGTCCATTTTTTGATGTCATTGCTATGCTAGATCATTGCACATCCCGGTACACCGCCGGAGGCATTCATATAGAGTCATATCTTTGTTCTAGATATCGAGTTGTAATATTGAGTTGTAAGTAAATAAAAGTGTGATGATCATCATTATTAGAGCATTCGCCCCAGTGAGGAAAGGATGATGGAGACTATGATTCCCCCACAAGTCGGGATGAGACTCCGGACGAAAAAAAATAAAAAAAAGAGAAAGGCCAAAAAAAGAGAAGGCCCAAAAAAGAAAAAGAAAAGAAAAAAATGAGAGAAAGAGAGAGAAGGGGAAATGCTACTATCCTTTTTCTAAACTTGTGCGTCAAAATAGCACCTTGTTCTTCATAAAGAGAGACTCTTGAGTTATCACTTTCATATACTAGTGGGAATTTTCATTATAGAACTTGGCTTGTATATTTCGATGATGGGCTTCCTCAAATGCCCGAGGTCTTCATGAGCAAGCAAGTTGGATGCACACCCACTTAGTTTTCAGTCTGAGCTTTCATACACTTCTAGCTCTTAGTGCATCCGTTGCATGGCAATCCGTACTCACTCACATTGATATCTATTTATGGGCATCTCCATAGCCCGTTGATACACCTAGTTGATGTGAGACTATCTTCTCCTTTTTGTCTTCTCCACAACCACCATTCTATTCCACCTATAGTGCTATGTCCATGGCTCACGCTCATGTATTGCGTGAAAATTGAAAAGGTTTGAGAACATCAAAAGTATGAAACAATTGCTTGGCTTGTCATCGGGGTTGTGCATGATGTGAATATTTTGTGTGGTGAAGATGGAGCATAGCCAGACTATATGATTTTGTAGGGATAACTTTCTTTGGCCATGTTATTTTGAAAAGACATGATTTCTTTATTAGTGGGCATGAAGTATTATTATTTTTATGTCAAATGATAGACTATTGCTTTGAATCACTCGTGTTTTAATATTCATGCCATGATTAGATATGTGATCAAGATTATGCTAGGTAGCATTCCACATCAAAAATTATTTTTTTATCATTTACCTACTCAAGGACGAGAAGGAATTAAGCTTGGGGATGCTGATACGTCTCCGTCGTATCTATAATTTTTTATTGTTCCATGCCAATAGTCTACAACTTCCATATACTTTTTGGCAACTTTTTATACTATTTTTGGTACTAACATATTGATCCAGTGCCCAGTGCCAGTTCCTGTCTGTTGCATGTTTTTGGTTTCACAGAATATCCATATCAAAAGGAATCCAAACGGCATGAAAACGGATGGAGAATTATTTTGGAATATTTGTGATTTTTGGGAAGAAAATCAACGCGAGACGGTGCCCGAGGTGGTCACGAGGGTGGGGCCCACGACCACTACAAGCAGGCGCGCCCCCCACCCTCATGGCCCCCATTTAAGGCGGTTGATGCTCTACTTTGGCCGCAAGAAAGCTATTTTTTGGAAAAAGATCTGGGCGAAGGTTTCAACCTAATCGGAGCTATGGATCTCCATATATATATACGAAACGGTGAAAGGGCACCAGAACAGAACGCAGAAACAGAGAGAGACAGAGAGACAAATCCAATCTCGGAGGGGCTCTCGCCCCTCCCATGCCATGGAGGCCAAGGACCAGAGGGGAAACCCTTCTCCCATCTAGGGAGGAAGTCAAAGAAGAAGAAGACGAAGGGCCCCCCTCTCCCCTTCTCTTCCGGTGGCGCCGGAACGCTGCCGTGGCCATCATCATCAGCACCGCGATCTACACCAACACCTCTGCCATCTTCACCAACATCTTCATCACCTTCCCCCCTCTATCTACAGCGGTCCACTCTCCCGCAACCCGCTGTACCCTCTACTTGAACATGATGCTTTATGCTTCATATTATTATCCAATGATGTGTTGCCATCCTATGATGTTTGAGTAGATTTTTCGTTGTTCTATCGGTAATTGATGAATTGATATGATTGATTTAATTTGCTTGTGGTTATGTTGCTGTCCTTTGGTGCCCATCATATGAGTGCGCGCGTGGATCACACCATAGGGTTAGTTGTATGGTGATAGGACTATGTATTGGAGGGCAAGAGTGATAGAAGCTTCAACCTAGCATAGAAATTGATGCATACAGGATTGAAGGGGGGCCAATATATCTTAATGCTATGGTTGGGTTTTACCTTAATGAACATTAGTAGTTGCGGATTCTTGCTAATAGTTCCAATCATAAGCGCATAGAATTCCAAGTCAGGGATGACATGCTAGCAGTGGCCTCTCCCACATAATACTTGTTATCGGTCTAGTAAAGTAGTCAATTGCTTAGGGACAATTTCGCAACTCCTATCACCACTTTTCCACATTCGCTATATTTACTTTATTGCTTCTTTACTTAAACAGCCCCTACTTTTTATTTACGTAATCTTTATTATCTTGCAAACCTATCCAACAACACCTACAAAGTACTTCTAGTTTCATAATTGTTCTAGGTAAAGCAAACATCAAGCATGTGTAGAGTTGTATCGGAGGTCGATAGAAATTGAGGGAATATTTGTTCTACCTTTAGCTCCTCGTTGGGTTCGACACTCTTACTTATCGAAAAATGTTGTGATCCCCTATACTTGTGGGTTATCAAGATCTCTCACTGATTTACCGCTATCGTTTTGGGGTTATGCTTTAGAGACGGCTGCATTCACGTTAAATAGGGCACCATCTAAATCCGTTGAGACGACACCTTATGAAATGTGGTTTGGCAAGAAACCCAAGTTGTCGTTTCTTAAAGTTTGAGGCTGTGATGCTTATGTGAAAAAGCTTCAACCTGATAAGCTTGAACCCAAATCAGAGAAATATGTCTTCATAGGATACCTAAAGGAGACTGTTGGGTACACCTTCTATCACAGATCTGAAGGCAAGATATTCGTTGCTAAGAATGGATCCTTTCTAGAGAAGGAGTTTCTCTCGAAAGAAGTGAGTGGGAGGAAAGTAGAACTTGATGAGGTAATTGTACCTTCTCCCTTATTGGAAAGTGGTTTATCACTGAAAGCAGTTCCAGTGATTCCTACACCAGTAAGTGAGGAAGCTAATGATGATGATCATGAAACTTCTGATCAAGTTACTACCGAACCTCGTAGGTCAACCAGAGTAAGATCCGCACCAGTGTGGTACGTCAATCCTGTTCTGGAAGTCATGTTACTTGACGATGACGAACCTACGAACTATGAGGAAGCGATGATGAGCCCAGATTCCGCAAAATGGCTTGAGGCCATGAAATCTGAGACGAGATCCATGTATGAGAACAAAGTGTGGACTTTGGTTGACTTGCCCCATGATCGGCGGGCCATAGAGAATAAATGGATCTTCAAGAATAAGACTGACGATGACGGTAATATTACTGTCTAGAAAGCTCGACTTGTTGCAAAAGGTTTTCGACAAGTTCAAGGAGTTGACCACGATGAGACTTTCTCACCCGTAGCTATACTTAAGTCCGTCTAAATCATGTTATCAATTGCTGCATTTTATGATTATGAAATTTGGCAAATGGATGTCAAAACTGCATTCCTTAATGGATATCTTAAAGAAGAGTTGTATATGATGCAACCAGAAGGTTTTGTTGATCCAAAAGGTGCTAACAAAGTGTGCAAGCTCCAGCGATCCATTTATGGATTGGCGCAAGCCTCTCGGAGTTGGAATATATGCTTTGAAAGTGTGATCAAAGAATATGGTTTTATATAAAATTTTGGAGAAGCCTGTATTTACAAGAAACTGGGTGGGAGCTTTGTAGCATTTCTGATATTATATGTAGATGACATACTGTTGATCGGAAATGATACTGAATTTCTGAATAGCATGAAAGGATACTTGAATAAGAATTTTTCAATGAAAGACCTCGGTGAAGCTGCTTATATATTGGGCATCAAGATCTATAGAGATAGACCAAGACTCTTAATTGGACTTTCATAAAGCACATACCTTGATAAAGTTTTGAACAAGTTCAAAATGGATCAGGCAAAGAAAGGGTTCTTGCATGTGTTACAAGGTGTGAAGTTGAGTCAGACTCAATGCCCGACCACTGCAGAAGATAGAGATAAAATGAAAGGTGTTCCCTATGCTTCAGCCATAGGCTCTATCATGTATGCAATGTTGTGTACTAGACCTGATGTGTGCCTTGCTATCTACTACCTCTTGAGCACTGCATTGGTTTTCCCTTGAAGAGGAAAGGGTGATGCAGCAAAGTAGCATAAGTATTTCCCTCAGTTTTTGAGAACCAAGGTATCAATCTAGTAGGAGGCCATACACAAGTCCCTCGTACCTACACAAACAAATAAGAACCTCACAACCAATGCGATAAAGGGGTTGTCAATCCCTTCACGGTCACTTACGAGAGTGAGATCTGATAGAGATAATAATGATAAGATAAATATTTTTAGTATTTTTATGATATAGATTGAAAGTAAAGATTGCAAAATAAAATAGATTGGAAACTTATATGATGGAGAATAGACCTGGGGGCCATAGGTTTCACTAGTGGCTTCTCTTAAGATAGCATAAGTATTACAGTGGGTGAACGAATTACTGTCGAGCAATTGATAGAAAAGCGAATAATTATGAGAATATCTTGGCATGATCATGTATATAGGCATCACGTCCGCGACAAGTAGACCGACTCCTGCCTGCATCTACTACTACTACTCCACACGTTGACCACTATCCAGCATGCATCTAGAGTATTAAGTTCATAAGAACAGAGTAACGCCTTAGGTAAGATGACATGATGTAGAGGGATAAACTCAAGCAATATGATATAAACCCCATCCTTTTATCCTCGATGGCAACAATACAATACGTGTCATTTCCCTTTCTATCACTGGGATCGAGCACCGCGAGATTGAACCCAAAGCTAAGCACTTCTCCCATTGCAAGAAAGATCAATCTAGTAGGCCAAACCAAACTGATAATGCGAAGAGGCTTGCAAAGATAACCAATCATGCATAAAAGATTTCAGAGAAGAATCAAATATTGTTCATAGATAGACTTGATCATAAACCCACAATTCATCGGATCTCGACAAACACACCACAAAAAGAGTTACATCGAATAGATCTCCAAGAAGATCGAGGAGAATTTTGTATTGAGATTCAAAGAGATAGAAGAAGCCATCTAGCTACTAACTATGGACCCGAAGGTTTGAAGTAAACTACTCACACATCACCGGAAGGGCCATAGAGTTGATGTAGAGGCCCTTCGTGATCAATGCCCCCTCCGGCGGAGCTCCGGAAAAGGCCCCAAGATGGGATCTCTTGGGTACAAAAGGTTGCGGTGGTGGAAATAGGGTTTCGTGGTGCCCTTGGATGTTTCCGGGGTATGTGAACATATATAGGAGGAAGAAGTAGGTCGGTTGAGCCACGAGGGGCTCAAGAGGGGGGAGGGCGCTGTAACGCCCTCGATGCGGCTATATCTCCTACGTGTCGAAGCACGACTTAGAGGCATAACCGCATTGAAAGCAATGTCGCAAGTAAGGTAATCTTCACAACAACCCATGTAAATAGATAATAAGGGGAAAGGTACATAGTTGGCTTACACTCGCCACGTCACACAAAGTACATAAATAGCATTACATCAACCAATACAATCATGGTCCGACTATGGTACCAAAATAAAAGATCAACCCCAACATGCGACATGGTCCCGATCGCCCCAACTGGGCACCACTACTGATCATCAGGGAAAGACACATAGTAACAGCGTGAGTCTTCGTCGAGCTCCCACTTGAGCTCAAGCGCATCATCTAGAACAGAGTCATCGGGCCCTGCATCTGGTTTGGAAGTAATCTGTGAGCCACGGGGACTCAGCAATCTCGCACCCTCGCGATCAAGACTATTTAAGCTTATAGGTAAGACAAGGTAATATGTGGAGCTGCAGCAAGCGACTAGCATATTTTGTGGCTAACCTGTTCGCAAAAGAGAGCGAGAAGAGAAGGCAAAGCACGAACAAAGAACTAAAGAACAACCTACGGCAAACATTACTCCAACACCGTGTTCACTTCTCGGACTGCGCCGAGAAGAGACCATCACGGTAACACACGCAGTTGATTCAGGTTATCTACAACCGGACATTAACAAATTCCCATCTGCCCATAACCGCAGGCACGGCTTTCGAAAGTTCAAATCCCTGCAGGGGAGTCCCAACTTAGCCCATGACAAGCTCTCACGGTCAACCAAGGATATACCTTCTCCCGAGACATTTCGATCAGACTCGGTATCCCGGTTCTACAAGACAACTTCGACAAGTTAAAACAAATCCAGCAACACCACCCGAATGTGCCGACAAATCCCGATAGGAGCTGCACATATCTCGTTCTTAGGGCACACTCAGATGAGCGCTCCATACAACTAAAACCAAACCTCGAGTTTCCCCGAGGGGGCGCTGCACAGGACTCTAGTTTGGACCAACACTCAGAGGAGCACTGGCCCGGGGGGTTTAAATAAAGATGACCCTCGGGCTCCGGAAACCCAAGGGAAAAAGAGGCTAGATGGCAAATGGTAAAACCAAGGTTGGGCATTGCTGGAGGAGTTTTATTCAAGGCGATTTGTCAAGGGGTTCCCATTATCACCCAACCACGTAAGGAACGCAAAATCCGGGAACATAACACCGATATGACGGAAACTAGGGCGGCAAGAGTGGAACAAAACACTAGGAAAAAGGCCGAGCCTTCCACCCTTTACCAAGTATATAGATGCATTAAGATAACAAGATAATATATTGATATCCCAACAATAAACAATGTTTCAACAAGGAACAATCTCCAATCTTCACCTACAACTAGCAACGCTATAAGAGGGGCTGAGCAAAGCGGTAACGTAGCCAATCAACGGTTTGCTAGGACATGGTGAGTTAGAGGTTTGACATGGCAATTTTGGAGGCATGATAAGCAAGTGGTAGGCATCGTAGCATAGGCATAGCAAAAGAGCGAGCATCTAGCAAAGCAAAGATAGAAGTGATTTCGAGGGTATGATCATCTTGCCTGCAAAGTTGTCAGAGTTGACTTGGTCCTCATAAGCAAACTCAATGGGCTCCTCGTTAGCGAACTCGTCTCCCGGCTCTACCCAAACAATACAAACAAGCAAAAGGAACACAATCAACCACGTGCAAAGCTCAAACAACACGATGCAAACATGGTTTGCTATGCGGGATGCGATATGTGATGCATATGCAAGATTTGACAAGGGATGATTGAACCTGGCCTCAACATGGAAATCCAAGTGTGCCACTGGAAGGTTGAGGTGATTTCGGTTGAAATCGATATAAAGAACACCGGAATCGGATGCACGGTTTGGAAATGGCAAGCAAAACAAATATGGCAACGGTCTGCGATAAACAGCAAGTAGCCATCTAAATGCATCAAGTTAAATATGCTACGGCAGTCAAACATGACAACAAAATACATGGCAGGGATCCACTCATAATGCTTGACAAAAGATGAACACTGAGCTATGGCCAATTCATCCATTAACAGGTTCAAACAAGCATGGCAAAAGTGCAATTGATAAACAGGTTTCAGACTTAGTGAAATTAACACAAGTCTGGAATTTCAGATCAGGTAGCACACTTTGAAACATGAAAACTATATGCTACAGCAACTTAACATGGCAAAGCAAAGCATGGCATGGAGCTACTCAAAGAGCTTAACAAAAGTCCCTTAGTGACCTTGAGCCAAAAGGGATCAGAAAATACAATTGCAAGCATGTGAACATGGCAAAAACATAATCAGGTTATAGACTTAGTGAAAAACTGGAGCATGCAAATATGTTAACGAGTAGGCATGTTTACGAGCTCGATGCACTCACTACAGAGCAAGGCATGACAATCTAAGCATACACCCATCAAGAATACATATCATAGAAGCTAGGCATGGCAAGAACAACAACATAGCATCCACGGATCAACAACAACATCCTCGGCAAAATCGCTAACAAGTAAACAATCTGCCAGGATTCATGAAATAGCAAAAGTAGAGCTCGATTGACTCAAGATATGGTGCTCCATAAATGCAAACAATGACATGGATGGATAGAGCACCACTATATTAACAAATCATCCTTACTGATCATCCTCAAAAGAGGCACGGATCACTAGGAAACAACATGAACATATGGCATATTGATAAAAACAGATCAAGGACTTAGAGAAATCCTAAGTCCCTGAAATCAGCATTAACGAATGCACTACTTTGCAAGCTTGTGCTAGTCACCACACATATCACAAAAATACATGGATATCACCTATGTAGAGATGGCAAAGCATATAACAAAACTCATGTAGAGCTCAGGAGCATATCATGCACACATTAATCATGGCAAAAATGACAAATAGCTATTTGGTGCAACAGATCTGACAATTAACTCAAATAGCTCTCTTCCAACAGCATTTCGGGCATCAAGATGAACCCAAATGAAAATGAGGCAATGAGATGAAATGATGTACTCTCTGAGATGAACATTTTGATATGCTACACGCCCAAAACGGAGCTACGGATGCGGAGTTATAGCATGATGAAAAATGCAATTTAATTAGGGTTTCGGAAGAAAGTCAACCGAGAGAAAATGCTCAGATCCAGATCTGGCCGGGCGTGCGGATCTCGAGGTTGGCCGGGGAACTCGCCGGAGATGGGGACGTCGCCGGACTTGGCGTGGAGAGGAGCGGGCCGGCCGGATCTCGCCGGATCCGGTGAGGGCGGCGGAGGAGGCGACGACGGGCGGCGAGGCCGAGGTGGCCACGGGCGGCACCGGCGATGTGGGGCGCCGGCCGGTGAGGAGTGCGGCGTCGCGGTGGCGGCCGGCAATGGCGGCGCGGTGGCCGGCTGGGAGGAGATGCGCCGGGCGCGGGGAAGACGGGAGGCGGCACGGTCGGAGGGGAGCTGGGCCGCGGGGGCCGGCCACGGGCCGAGCGGGCCCGCGCGGGAGCGGCGGCGATGTGGGGCGCCCGCTGCCACTTGGCGCGCGCCGGTAGGTCGGCGACGGCGGGCGGAGAATGTCCAGTCCGAATTGGACGCGTTCGGCGGCGAGGTGGAGCTGATCTAGGGTTAGGGGGGAAGAAGACCCGTGAATTTTGGAGGGGGTTCTTTAAATAGGCATACAGGGAGCTAGGAGAGTCCAAATGAGGTGCGGTTTTCAGCCACGCGATCGTGATCGAACGCTCTAGATGATGGAGAGAGTTTTGGTGGGTTTTGGGCCAAAATTGAAGGGTGTTGGGCTGCAACACACATGAGGCCTTCTCGGTCCCTCGGTTAACCGTTGGAGTATCAAACGAAGTCCAAATGGTACGAAACTTGACAGGCGGTCTACCAGTACTAAACCAAGGCCACTTGGCATGTCCCGGTCCAATCCGGAAATATTTAACCCCACACACGAAAGGAAGGTAGAAAGGACCACCGGAGGAGATAGGAGCGCCGGGATGCAAAACGGACAATGGGGAAAATGCTTGGATGCATGAAACGAACACATATGCAAAAGTAATGCACATGATGACATGATATGAGATGCATGACAACAACAAGAACACACGGAGACAAAAACCCGAACCCGAGGAAATAAAATAACTTAGCGCCGGAAACGGCAAGAGTTGGAGTACATATTAGGTAAATTATGTCCGAGGTGTTATAGGCATGCCCAGGGGGTAAGCGCCCCCTGCCTCGTGGACTCCTCGTCCATTTCTTGACGTCCACTTCAAGTCCTCTGGATCACGTTTGTTCCAAAAATCACGCTCCCGAAGGTTTCATTCCGTTTGGACTCCGTTTGATATTCTTTTTCTGCGAAACACTGAAATAGGCAAAAAACAGCAATTTGCACTGGGCCTTAGGTTAATAGGTTAGTCCCAAAAATAATATAAAAGTGTAAAATAAAGCCCACTAACATCCAAAACAGATAATATAATGCATGGAACAATCAAAAATTATAGATACGTTGGAGATGTATCAAGCATCCCCAAGCTTAATCCCTGCTCGTCCTTCAATGTATTTTTCTCTATTGTGGCATGAATGTTCATATCCGAAAGATTCAAGATAAAAGTTTATTGTTGACATAAAAATCGTAATACTCCAAGTATGCTAATCAAGCAATTATGTCTTATTGAAATACCATAGCCAAAGAAAACTTATCCCTACAAAGTCATATAGTTTGTCCATGCTTCATTTTCGTCACACAAAATTCTCCCATCATGCACAACCCCGATGACAAGCCAAGCAATTGTGTCCTACTTAGCCTTTTCAAACTCTTTCAACTTTTACGCAATATATGAGCGCGAGCCATGGACATATCACTATGGGTGGAATAGAATATGATGATTGAGGTTGTGTGAGAAGACAAAAAGGGAGAAAGTCTCACATTGACGCGGCTAATCAATGGGCTATGGAGATGCCCACCGATTGATGTCAATGCAAGGAGTAGGGATTGCCATGCAACAGATGCACTAGAGCTATAAATATATGAAAGCACATCAAAGAAACTAAGTGGGTGTGCATCCAACTTGCTTGCTCACGAAGACCTAGGGCATTTGAGGAAGCCCATCATTGGAATATACAAGCCAAGTTCTATAATGAAAAATTCCCACTAGCATATGAAAGTGACAAAATAAGAGACTCTCTATCATGAAGATCATGGTGCTACTTTGAAGCACAAGTGTGGAAAAAGGATAGTAACATTGTCCCTTCTCTCTTTTTCTCTTTTTTTTGTTTGGGCCTTTTTTATGGCCTCTTTTTTTCATCCGGAGTCTCATCCCGACTTGTGGGGGAATCATAGTCTCCATCATCCTTTCCTCACATGGGACAATTCTCTAATGATGATCATCACACTTTTATTTACTTACAACTCAAGAATTACACTCGATACTTAGAACAAAATATGACTCTATGTGAATGCCTCCAATGGTGTACCGGGATTGCGATGAATCAAGAGTAACATGTATGAAAAATTGAGCATGGTGGCTTTGCCACAAATACAATGTCGAATACATGATCATGCAAAGCAATATGACAATGATGATGTGTGTCATAATAAATGGAACGATGGAAAGTTGCATGGAAACATATCTCGGAATGGCTATGGAAATGACATAATAGGTAGGTATGGTGGCTGTTTTGAGGAAGATATAAGGAGGCTTATGTGTGATAGAGTGTATCATATCACGGGGTTTGGATGCACCGGCGAAGTTTGCACCAACTCTCAAGGTGACAAAGGGCAATGCACGGTACCAAAGAGGCTAGCAATGATGAAAGGGTGAGAGTGCGTATAATCCATGGACTCAACGTTAGTCATAAAGAACTCACATACTTATTGCAAAAATCAACAAGTCATCAAAACCAAGCACTACGCGCATGCTCCTAGGGGGATAGATTGGTAGGAAAAGACCATCGCTCGTCCCCGACCGCCACTCATAAGGAAAGCAATCAAAGAACACCCCATGCTTCAAATTTGTCACACAATGTTTACCATACGTGAATGCTACGGGACTTGCCAACTTCAACACAAGTATTCATCAATTTCACAATTACTCAACTAGCACACCTCTAATATTACCACCTTTATATCTCAAAACAATCTATCAAGCATCCAACTTCTCTTAGCATTTAAAATTTATAACCAAAGTGAATTAACATGCTGTTCTAAAGGACTCTCAAAATGATATAAGTGAATCATGATAGATCAATTATTTCTATAAAATAGAACCACCGCCGTGCTCTAAAAGATATAAGCGAAGCACTAGAGCAAAATTTATCCAACTCAAAAGATATAAGTGAAGCACATAGAGTATTCTAATAAATTCCAATTCATGCGTGTCTCTCCCAAAAGGTGTGTACAGCAAGGATGATTGTGGTAAACTAAAAATTAAAGACTGAAATCATACAAGACGCTCCAAGCAAAACACATATCATGTGGCGAATAAAAATATAGCTCCAAGTAAAGTTACCGATGGACGAAGACGAAAGAGGGGATGCCTTCCGTGGCATACCCAAGCTTAGGCTTTTGTTTGTCCTTGGATTTTACCTTGGGGTGCCTTGGGCATCCCCAATCTTAGGCTCTTGCCACTCCTTGTTCCATAATCCATCAAATCTTTACCCAAAACTTGAAAACTTCACAACACAAAACTTAAAAGAAAATCTCGTGAGCTCTGTTAGTAAAAGAAAACAAACCACCACTTCAAGGTACTGTAATGAACTCATACTTTATTTATATTGGTGTTAAACCTACTGTATTCCAACTTTTCTATGGTTTGTAAACTCTATTACTAGCCATAGATTCATCAAAATAAGCAAACAACACACGAAAAACAGAATCTGTCAAAAACAGAACAGTCTGTAGTAATATGTAGGTTTCTAATACTTCTGGAACCCCAAAAATTCAAAACTAAATTGCTGGACGTGAGGAATTTATCTATTAGTCATCTTCAAAAATAATTAACTAAATAGCACTCTCCAATAAAAAATGGTAGCAAATCTCGTGAGCGCTAAAGTTTCTGTTTTTTACAGCAAGATCGCAAAGACTTTCCCCAAGTCTTCCCAAAGGTTCTACTTGGCACAAACACTAATTAAAAGCATAAAACCACATGTAAACAGAGGCTAGATGAATTATTTCTTACTAAACAGAATCAAAAATCAAGAAACAAAAATAAAATTGGGTTGCCTCCCAACAAGCACTATCCTTTAATGCCCCTAGCTAGGCATAAAAGCAAGGATAGATCAAGGTATTACCATCTTTGGTATGCAATCCATAAGTGGCTATCATAATAGATTCATAAGGTAATTTAATTTTATTTCTAGGAAAGTGTTCCATCCCCTTCCTTAACGGAAATTGGAATCTAATATTCCCTTCCTTCATATCAATAATTGCACCAATCGTTCTAAGGAAAGGTCTACCAAGAATAATAGGACATGTAGGATTGCAATCTATATCAAGGACAATGAAATCTATGGGAACATAATTCCTATTTGCAACAATAAGAACATCATTAATTCTTCCCATAGGTTTCTTAATGGTGGAATCCGCAAGATGCAAGTTTAGAGAACAATCATCAAATTCACGAAAACCTAGCAAATCACACAAAGTTTTAGGAATCGTGGAAACACTAGCACCCAAATCACATAAAGCAAAGAATTCATGATCTTTAATCTTAATTTTAATAGTAGGTTCCCACTCATCATGAAGTTTTCTAGGGATAGAAATTTCCAATTCAAGCTTTTCTTCATAAGATTGCATTAAAGCATCAACGATATGTTTAGTAAAAGCTTTATTTTGACTATAAGCATGCCGGGAATTTAGCATGGATTGCAACAAGGAAATACAATGTATTAAAGAAAAATTATAATAATTAAATTCCTTGAAATCCAATATAGTGGGTTCATTGCTATTTAAAGTTTTGACATCTCCAATCCCACTTTTATCAATTTTTGCATCAAGATCTAAAAACTCCGAATCATTGGGACGCCTTCTAACTAAAGTTGACTCATCTGCAGTCCCATCATTATCAAGATTCATATTACAAAACAAAGATTTAATAGGGGACACATCAGTAACCTTTAGATCTTCATCTTTATTATCATGGAAACTAGAAGAACACACTTTTATGAAGCAATCTTTTTAGCAGGCATCCTAGCGGTTCTTTCTTTGCACTCATCAATGGAAATTCTCATAGCTTTGAGAGACTCATTGATATTATGCTTAGGTGGAATAGATCTAAGTTTCAAATAATCAACATCAAGAGAAATTCTATCCACGTTCCTAGCCAACTCATCAATCTTAGACAATTTTTCTTCAATCAAAGCATTGAAACTCTTTTGCGAACTAAGAAATTCTTTAATATTAGATTCAAAATCAAAGGGCGTCTTATTATAATTTCCATAAGAACTATTGTAGGAATTACCATAATTATTAGAGGAATTACTAGGAAACGGCCTAGGATTAAAATTACCTATATACGCGTTATTACCAAAATTGCTCCTACCAACAAAATTCAAATCCATAGATTCATTATTATTATCAATCAAAGTAGACAAAGGCATATCATTAGGATCAGAAGAAACACTTTTATTAGCAAATAATTTCATAAGTTCATCCATCTTTCCACTCAAAACATTGATTTCTTCTATAGCATGCACCTTTTTATTAGTAGATCTTTCAGTATGCCATTGAGAATAATTAACCATAATATTATGTAGGAGTTTAGTAGTTTCTCCTAAAGTGATTTCCATAAAAGTGCCTCCTGCGGCCGAATCTAAAAGATTTCTAGAAGCAAAGTTCAATCCGGCATAATTTTTTTGTATAATCATCCAAAGATTCAAACCATGTGTAGGGCAATTGCGTATCATTAATTTCATTCTCTCCCAGGCTTGTGCAACATGTTCATGATCAAGTTGCTTAAAATTCATAACATCGTTTCTAAGAGTGATGATCTTAGTGCGAGGAAAATACTTAGAGATAAAAGCATCTTTGCACTTATTCCATGAATCAATACTAGTTTTAGGCAAATACGAAAACCAAGTTTTAGCACGATCTCTAAGGAAAACGGAAATAGCTTTAGTTTAACAATATCATTATCCACATCTTTCTTCTTTTGCATATCACACAAATCAACAAAGTTGTTTAGATGGGTAGCGGCATCTTCACTAGGAAGGCCGGAAAATAGATCTTTCATGACAAGATTCAGCAAGGCAGCATTAATTTCACAAGATTCAGCATCGGTAATAGGAGCAATCAGAGTGCTAATAAAATCATTATTGTTGGTATTGGAAAAGTCACACAATTTAGTATTACTTGAGCCATCGTGACGAGCAAGCAATCCAACACACAAGCAAACAAGAAACAAGCAAAAAGAGACGAACTAGAAAAAGAAGGGGAACGGAAAAAGAGGGCAAATAAAACGACAAGGGTGAAGTGGGTGAGAGGAAAACAAGAGGCAAATGGCAAATAATATAATGCAAGGGATAAGAGTTTGTGATGGTACTTGGTATGTCTTGACTTGTGCCTAGACTCCCCGGCAACGGCGCCAGAAATCCTTCTTGCTACCTCTTGAGCACTGCGTTGGTTTTCCCTTGAAGAGGAAAGGGTGATGCAACAAAGTAGCGTAAGTATTTCCCTTAGTTTTTGAGAACCAAGGTATCAATCCAGTAGGAGGCCACATGTAAGTCCCTCGTACCTACACAAACGAGTTAATTGGAAGGAACTACCACACTTCGGCATGTCGTAACGAATCAGTACCATTAGTCATTTTTTTTGCCATGCAGTACCATCTCAGAGCCTAAGTGTTGCAAAACGATCTAAGCCATGTATAAACACGTATTGACAATGTATATGACCGCTGGGACCCGTGTGTCGGGAGCAAACTTGGCATATTTTTTTTTTGCAGAAAACACCCTTGTTGTAAATTAATCACTCAAAGCCCCGCCGCCTCCCCTGTCCCCCGCCAACTCGACCTTGCCGGCCTCCCCTCGCCGGAGACCAGTCGCTGGCTCGCCGGAGACTAGTCGCTAGCTCGCCAGAGCACCGGTGCCCCTCTCCCTTCTCCTTTATTTCCTCTCCTCTTTGCTAGCTCGCCAGGGCAGTGCTGGTCGGCGACGCTGGTGGGACGCACGGGTTGGAGATGGTGGCGGCGTGGGTGTCGCCCAGATCTGGTGTTAGGCGACGAGGGTTGAGGGCCGCGCAGCGGCGTGGTCGCCAGTGCCTGAACGGGAAACTGGCACTGGATTCGAACCCTGCCACTGTGTGCCTCGTCCCTGAGTCCCAAACCCCTCGAGGTAGACGAGCCAGCGTAGCATGGGCTGCAGGACGGCCCAATCGCGGCCCAGTGAGGCCAGCATATTTTTTTTCTGAGGCCAGCACATTATTTATCTGTTTTTTTGGAATTATATGTTAGTACTATTTAGTGAAAAGCACCAGACCCACACACGGTAAGTTTTTATGTGGGTTAGTATTGTTTAGTGCCAAGCATGAACTTTTTTCTAAAATTTATGTGGATTAAAACACAAATGTAAGAAAATTTTATGTGTCTTCACTCAGGATCACACGCATGCACAATTATTATGCATCATCAATATATTTTTGAAATACGCAATTAAACAAATTATATGCCCAACTCACAGTTACTGCATATATTTGTTGTATTTTTTAATGCATAGTTATTCAAAAGAATGATAACATGTACTAAAAATTATTGTGCAATCGTAATAAATTTTATAATGCATGACGAACATTTTATAAAATACATTTACAATTTTTAAATACGCGTTCAGCATTTCCCAAAAATGTTCTGAACATTTTTTCTTCAAATGCACAAACACTTTATTTACCTTTCAGAGTAATTTTAAAAAATTTGAACATCAACCAAAAACAAGGCAGAGACCAGCAGGTTTATTCTTCAGACATGGTATATTATAAAATGTTCAATATATATACGATGAACCTTTTAATATATTATGCAATGAACATATTTTCAATTATACGGCGCAACAAACTTTTTTTTAATGTCATATAATATGTTTGTTAGTATCGTATAAAAACCGGAACAGCACGGAGTTTAAAGACGTATACGCGTACGTTGGCGCATAGCATGCGCAAGCAAACGTGCGCGGGATCGAGATTTTCGGCAGACCGGCGCGCGATTTTCTACTTTGTAGAAAAAATCGAATGGCGCAGAGTACAAAAATATTTACACGTGCCTGTTACCGCAAAAAGAGTAGTAGCGCAGTGGCAGCGAGCTTCCCCTCGAACAGCTCGTCGCGAGTTCGAAACCCGACGGCACACGCGCTGTCATTTCCTGAAAAACATGTTTTTTGTGGCAAGGCCTTTTTTAACACAGAGAGGATATATGCGTGATTAAATAAAAAGTAAGGGTTCTTTTTGTAAAAGAGCATGCCACGTCATCCCCTGACACACGGGTCCCAGCGGTCAGATACACCGTCAGTATGCGTTTATACGTGGCTTAGACCGTTTTGCAACACTTAGGCTCTGAGCTGGTACTGTATGCCAAAAAAATGACTAATGGTACTGATTCGTTACGACGCGCCGAAGTGTGGTAGTTCCCTGCAATTAACTCTACACAAACAAATAAGAACATCGCAACCAACGCGATAAAGGGGTTGTCAATCCCTTCACGGTCACTTACGAGAGTGAGATCTGATAGAGATAATAATGATAAGATAAATATTTTTAGTATTTTTATGATATAGATTGAAAGTAAAGATTGCAAAATAAAATAGATTGGAAACTTATATGATGGAGAACAGACCCGGGGGGCATAGGTTTCACTAGTGGCTTCTCTCAAGATAGCATAAGTATTACGGTGGGTGAACGAATTACTGTCGAGCAATTGATAGAAAAGCGAATAATTATGAGAATATCTAGGCATGATCATGTATATAGGCATCACGTCCGCGACAAGTAGACCGACTCCTGCCTGCATCTACTACTATTACTCCACACATCGACCGCTATCCAGGCTGCATCTAGAGTATTAAGTTCATAAGAACAGAGTAACGCCTTAGGTAAGATGATATGATGTAGAGGGATAAACTCAAGCAATATGATATAAACCCCATCCTTTTATCCTCGATGGCAACAATACAATACGTGTTGTTTCCCTTTCTGTCACTGGGATCGAGCACCGCAAGATTGAACCCAAAGCTAAGCACTTCTCCCATTGCAAGAAAGATCAATCTAGTAGGCCAAACCAAACTGATAATGCGAAGAGACTTGCAAAGATAACCAATCATGCATAAAAGATTTCAGAGAAGAATCAAATATTGTTTGTAGATAGACTTGATCATAAACCCACAATTCATCGGATCTCGACAAACACACAGCAAAAAGAGTTACATCGAATAGATCTCCAAGAAGATCGAGGAAAACTTTGTATTGAGATTCAAAGAGATAGAAGAAGCCATCTAGCTACTAACTATGGACCCAAAGATCTGAAGTAAACTACTCACACATCACCGAAAGGGCCATAGAGTTGATGTAGAGGCCCTTTGTGATCAATGCCCCCTCCAATGGAGCTCCGAAAAAGGCCCCAAGATGGGATCTCTTGGGTACAGAAGGTTGCGGTGGTGGAAATAGGGTTTTGTGGTGCCCCTGGATGTTTTCGGGGTATGTGAACATATATAGGAGGAAGAAGTAGGTCGGTTGAGCCACGAGGGGCCCACGGAGGGGGAGGGCACACCTAGGGGGTAGGCGCGCCCCCTGCCTTGTGGACTCCTCGTTCATTTCTTGACGTCCACTCCAAGTCCTATAGATCACGTTTGTTCCAAAAATCACGCTGCCGAAGGTTTCATTCCATTTGGACTCCGTTTGATATTCCTTTTTTGCGAAACACTGAAATAGGCAAAAAGAGACAACAATTTGCACTAGGCCTTGGGTTAATAGGTTAGTCCCAAAAATAATATAAAAGTGTAAAATAAAGCCCATTAACATCCAAAACAGATAATATAATAGCATGGAACAATAAAAAATTATAGATACATTGGAGATGTATCACTATCAGTTTAGCAAGGAGGTACCAAAGTAATCCAGGAGTGTTTCACTGGACAACGGTTAAGAACATCCTGAAATACCTGAAAAGGACTAAGGATATGTTTCTCGTATATGGAGGTGACAAAGAGCTCGTCGTAAATGGTTACGTCGATGCAAGATTTGACACTAATCCGGATGACTCTAAGTCACAAACCGGACACATGTTTTTATTAAATGGTGGAGCTGTCAGTTGGTGCAGTTCCAAGCAAAGCGTCGTGGCGGGATCTACGTGTGAAGCGGAGTACATAGCTGCTTCCGAATCAGCAAATGAAGGAGTCTGTATGAAGGAGTTCATATCTGATCTAGGTGTCATACCTAGTGCATCGGGTCCAATGAAAATCTTTTGTGATAATACTGGTGCAATTGCCTTGGCAAAGGAATCCAGATTTTACAAGAGAACCAAGCACATCAAGAGATGCTTCAATTCCATCCATGATCAAGTCAAGGAGGGAGACATAGAGATTTGCAAGATACATACGGATCTGAATGTTGCGGACCCGTTAACTAAGCCTCTCTCACGAGCAAAACATGATCAGCACCAAGACTACATGGGTGTTAGAATCATTACAATGTAATCTAGATTATTGACTCTAGTGCAAGTGGCAGACTGAAGGAAATATGCCCTAGAGGCAATAATAAAGTTGGTATTTATATTTCCTTATATCATGATAAATGTTTATTATTCAGGCTAGAATTGTATTAACCGAAAACTTAGTACATGTGTAAATACATAGACAAACAGAGTGTCACTAGTATGCCTCTACTTGACTAGCTCGTTGAATCAATGATGGTTATGTTTCCAGACCATAGACATGAGTTGTCATTTGATTAACGGGATCAAATCATTAGAGAATGATGCGATTGACTTGACCCATCCGTTAGCTTAGCACGATGATTGTTTAGTTGGTTGCTATTGCTTTCTCCATAACATATACATGTTCCTATGACTATGAGATCATGCAAGTCCCGAATACCGGAGGAACACTTTGTGTGCTACCAAACGTCACAACGTAACTGGGTGATTATAAAGGTGCTCTACAGGTGTCTCCGATGGTGTTTGTTGAGGGCATAGATCGAGATTAGGATTTGTCACTCTGATTGTCTAAGAGGTATCTCTGGGCCCTCTCGGTAATGCACATTACTATAAGCCTTGCAAGCAATGTGACTAATGAGTTAGTTACGGGATGATGCATTATGAAACGAGTAAAGAGACTTACCGGTAACGAGATTGAACTAGGTATTGAGATACCGATGATCGAATCTCGGGCAAGTAACATACCGATGGCAAAGGGAACAACGTATATCGTTATGCGGTTTGACCGATAAAGATCTTCGTAGAATATGTGCGAGCCAATATGAACATCCAGGTTCTGTTGTTGGTTATTGACCGGAGACGTGTCTCGGTCATGTCTACATAGTTCTCGAACCCGTAGGGTCCGCACGCTTAACGTTCGGTGACGATCGATATTATGAGTTTATGTGTTTTGATGTACCGAAGGTAGTTCGGATCCCGGATATGATCACGGACATGAAGAGGAGTCTCGAAATGCTCAAGACATAAAGATTGATATATTGGACGGCTATATTCAGACACCGGAAGTGTTCCGGGTGATTTTGAAGAAAATCGGAGTACCAGAGGGTTACCGGAACCCCCGGGAGAACTAATGGGCCACATGGGCCTTAGTGAAGAGAGAGAGGGCCGGCCAGGGCAGGCTGCGCGCCCCCTCCCCCTCTAGTCCGAATTGGGCTAGGGAAGGGGGGCCCCTTTCCTTCTCCCTCTCCTCCTTCCTTTCCCCCTCCTAGTAGGAGTAGGAAAGGGGAGTCCTACTCCTACTAGGAGGAGGACTCCTCCTCTCCTGGCGCGCCCAAGGGTCGGTCGGCCTCCCCCCTTGCTCCTTTATATACGGGAAATCCAAATTTCACAAGAGAACCAAGAACATCAAGAGATGCTTCAATTCCATCCACGATCAAGTCAAGGAGGGAGACATAGAGATTTGCAAGATACATATGGATCTGAATGTTGCAGACCCATTGACTAAGCCTCTCTCACGAGCAAAACATGATCAGCACCAAGACTCCATGGGTGTTAGAATCATTATAATGTACTCTAGATTGTTGACTCTAGTGCAAGTGGGAGACTGAAGGAAATATGCCCTAGAGGCAATAATAAAGTTGTTATTTATATTTCCTTATATCATGATAAATGTTTATTATTCATGCTAGAATTGTATTAACCGAAAACTTAGTACATGTGTAAATACATAGACAAACAGAGTGTCACTAGTATGCCTCTACTTGAGTAGCTCGTTGAATCAATGATGGTTATGTTTCCAGACCATAGACATGAGTTGTCATTTGATTAACGAGTTCACATCATTAGAGAATGATGCGATTGACTTGACACATCCGTTAGCTTAGCACGATGATCGTTTAGTTGGTTGCTATTGCTTTCTCCATAACATACACATGTTCCTATGACTATGAGATCATGCAACTCCGAATACCGGAGGAACACTTTGTGTGCTACCAAACGTCACAACGTAACTGGGTGATTATAAAGGTGCTCTACAGGTGTCTCCGATGGTGTTTGTTGAGGGCATAGATCGAGATCAGGATTTTTCACTCCGATTGTCGGAGAGGTATCTTTGGGCCCTCTCGATAATGCACATTACTATAAGCCTTGCAAGCAATGTGACTAATGAGTTAGTTACGGGATGATACATTACGAAACGAATAAAGAGACTTACCGGTAACGAGATTGAACTAGGTATTGAGATACCGACGATCGAATCTCGGGCAAGTAACATACCGATGGCAAAGGGAACAATGTATATCATTATGCGGTTTGACCGATAAAGATTTTCGTAGAATATGTGGGAGCCAATATGAACATCTAGGTTCCGATGTTGGTTATTGACCGGAGACGTGTCTCGGTCATGTCTACATAGTTCTCGAACTCGTAGGGTCCGCACGCTTAACGTTCGATGACGATCGGTATTATGAGTTTATGTGTTTTGATGTACCGAAGGTAGTTCGGAGTCCCGGATATGATCACGGACATGAAGAGGGGTCTCGAAATGGTCGAGACATAAAGATTGATATATTGGACGGCTATATTTGGACACCGGAAGTGCTCCAGGTGATTTCGGAGAAAACCGGAATACCGGAGGGTTACCGGAATCCCCCGGGAGAACTAATGGGCCACATGGGCCTTAGTGGAGAGAGAGAGGGCCGGCCAGGGCAGGCCGCGCGCCCCCTCCCCCTCTGGTCCGAATTGGACTAGGGAAGGGGGGGCCCTTTCCTTCTCCATCTATTCCTTCCTTTCCCCCTCCTAGTAGGAGTAGGAAAGGGGAGTCCTACTCCTACTAGGAGGAGGACTCCTCCTCTCCTGGCGCGCCCAAGGGCCGGCCGGCCTCCCTCCTTGCTCCTTTATATACGGGGGCAAGGGGCATCCTAGAACACACAAGTTGATTGTTTCCAGCCGTGTGCGGTGCCCCCTCCGCCATAATCCATCTCGGTCATATCGTAACGGTGCTTAGGCGAAGCCCTGCTCTGGTAGCATCATCATCACCACTGAGGTATGCTGTACATCGAGCCTTCCGCCTAGGCATATACTCCGGCGAAATTAGCATCACCACTGGGATGCGCGTCGCTTGTTGGTGATTTCCTCCGGGCCTAAAATACTGTCCGAGCAAGGGTCGATCCACTACGTACAGTCGTGAACATGAGAAGAAAACACACGGGTTTCAGCAAGTAGAGTTTTGTATTTGTTTTGTGTGTCTTCCAATTTTTCCCCATGAACCAAAAATACGTCTGATTTTGTCCGGTAGTATTGGTCGATCTAGACCATTGAATGGACGAAAGTGAACGGCTTACATTATTTAGATGCACTATAAAAGATCTCAAAAATAAGCATTACATGAATTATAAAGTGATGATTTTCTGCTAATGAAATATGTATTGTGATAGTCTTTTACATTTCATTGGGCTGCAGTGAAAAATGTCGTAGTCCAGCCGTACACGAACGTAGATCAATCAATCCATCGGATCGATCAACTGTCCAAGGGCAAAACAGTAGTTTTTTTTTGCGAGGGAAAACAGTAGTTAACCACACCTACATGTATGGGCTACTGAGCTTTGGTTTTCCTATTCGGTGTAGTTAGTTCAATAGATATATATTTACACAGACTAATGATGTAATTAGCTGCGGCCATTAGCCGATGTGCAGTATAAAACCCGCTAAAAAAAGTTCACTCGTTTCCACACCTGTCTCGCTCTTTGCCTGACGCACTGGCACATGCAACATGGCGAGAAGAGAGAAGACGTGACGCGATTTTTCTAGAAACCAGCAGATGCAGCTGCAGGCTATTGTTCATTGCGAATCCTTTAAGTTTCAACCATTACATTTATGAGACCAGCGGCTAGGATTGATGTTGCTGCTACAATTCAAAACTCGTACACTATATAATAGTATAGATAAAGCAGAGAATCTTTTTTTATAAAGGATTATGATATTTGGCGCAGTGTGCCATATAAGCAAAACTGCCACACCTCTACTTTTTTCATTTTAAAGTACCACACGATCCCTCGTCTTTTGACCTCGCCTCCTCCTAAATGACCTCGTAGGCTCGCCCGAGAAACCTACTTCTCCTGCACATCTCGGGCGCTCACCCATGAGAAAACTGCCACTTCTTCACGTCTACCACATGATTTCTCCTCAGAACAAAGTTACCATGGTATTCGTATGCAAGTTATCAGGCCTGTGTTGCATAACTTACCGTGCTATTTACATAGAACATACCAGGTACTATGCTTCAAAAATTACACCCCTTCAAAGTTATCACTGTGTTTTGTACACAAGTTATAAGGCCTTCGACGTGTAAAATACCGTGGTACTTACATATAAGTTATCAGGGCATATGTACATCAACCTCCCCCGGTCAAAGTTACCATGGTGGATTGTACATGAGTTACCGGGTCTACAGTTCGTATATTATCATGGTACTTGCACCTAAAAACCTGGGTGTGTTTCGGTAGCTTTTTCCATAGGTCAAAAATTACCATGATGTTTTTGCGTAACTTATCACGCCTATAGCACGTGTGCCCCTCATGACACTAAACATTATGTGACTTTCCCATGGCACATCATGTGTTGTGTTCATCCAAGAGGCTCACGCGCGAGGTGAGTGTATGTTTTTAACAACTTATTTTCCCTTGGTAAAAAAGTTATCATCATGTTTATATTGCAAGTTATCGTTATGCGGTGCTTATATTATCATGTTATTTAAACAAAAATTATTACGGATGTTTTGAACAACTTTTTCCCGGGACAAAAAGTTATCATGGTGATTCTAGGTAACGTATCAAGCCCATAGTGCTTAAAATAACATGCTATTTACATAAAATTTATCAGGGATATGTTTCAGCAACAAATCCCCCCCCCCCCACGTGTCAAAAACTTATAATGGTGTTTAGTTATCTCAGTGCATATGTTTTTATGCTATTTGCACATAAAAATGCCAGGGGAGGGAGGTATACTACCGTGCTATTTACACAGAAGATATCGGAGTATCTTTTCAAAAAAAATCCCTACGGTCAAAGTTACCATGGTGTTTCTACCTCAGTTATCAGATGTGCGCTGCGTATATTACCATCTATTTACACATAAATTATCGGGTATCTTTTCACATTTGTCTTCCCCAATGGTTAAAGTTACCACGATTTTTGTATCTAAATTATTAAGTCTATGGCGTGAATGTTATTGTGCTATTTACAGAAATTACCGGGGGGCGGGTTCAACAAATTTATTCCCAATGATCAAAGTTACCACGATGCTTGAAACAAAAAGTTTTTCAATGTTAACATATTAAAGGCAAAAGCATGTCAAAAACAATATTTTCCTTAGCTTGTTCAACAATGAGTGTCATAGATGAGGTGGTTAGCTCCCTTTGTTGATTACCTGCAGACCAGAGATCAAATCCTAGTCCAAGCATTATTTTTGCCAAAAATTCGGGAAGGCGTGTGGGGCCATAATTGACGATTACGAGAATTAGAAAGACACGAGCGGGTGTACCCGATAAAATCGGGGAGGGCGTGCGGGAAAGGAAAGAAATCAGGAGGTTGGTTGGGGAAAGGAAGGCGATCGGGAAGGAAGTGACGGCGCTGGATGCGTGTGGCAGTTTCGCAATCTGCCACACGGTTGCTGTCAGAGTAATGGGCCACGGGTAGGCTAACCCGAGGCCCGTAACCTTTCAAGACATCGGGGCTGACTGCGCCCCTCAGGACATGGACGGAGAGCCGATTTCAGGAGGGCGGCCGGAGGAACAGCCGGCTGCTCATAAGCGTCCGAGTCCTACGGATGAGATCGAGACCGGCCGACTCCGACTAGCGGCTTCTGAAGTTGCCAACCACAAGAAGTCGGCCCCCGACACCAGCAAAGAACATGCCCTCATCAGGGGGGATAGGACAAGGAATGGCGGCAGTAAAGCCCACTCCATCCCCTTTTCCGGGGGATGGCCAGGGCACAGTGTACTGTACTAGTGGAGATCTCCGACTGGCACAGCACTGTTGCCATGCCATCCCTGATGCCAGCAATAGTGGGCGGAGTCCTGTACCCATGATGGTCTGACGGTACGATCCACGGAGGACCGGCCCTACCGGTCAGTGAGAGTCCAGAAGACGGCAAGGGCGCTACCAGTCGGACACGTAGGGAGCTGGCCCGCGGAAGTCGGCCTGCCCCTCCCATGGGTCCCACGCGCCATTAGCCAGACGAGATGGGGAGAGGCTACAGTAATCGTTTGCCAGGCGGCCAGACTATAGCCACGACCCCATAATCAAGCCTGCGTCATTAGAGGCACAGCTACAGTAATCAGCAGCCGGCAGGACCCGCCAGCGGCGGGTGCGCCCTGTCGGCTCTGTACCCAACCAGTTGGCTGGGCCCACTAATCGGCGGGTCCCAGTAGTCGGCAAGAGGGCCCGCCGGGGAAGAGACTAACAGCTGGGCCCTACGCCCCTACAGTTTACCATTGTACTCCTAGGGGGTAGGCTTATATAAACCCCCCCCAGGACACCCATGCAAAGGGCTCCGATTCATTAGAACCAGACCAGACCTTGGAGAAGGGAGAGAGCTAGCCTTGCCTTCTCCTATCCACAGATACAGCTCGAGGAGCACCATTGTACTCACTTTGCCTTAGTGATCATGCGGAGACCCTGCAGAGCAGGATTAGGGGTGTTATCTCCTAGGAGAGCCCCGGACCTGGGTAAAGTACGCCGGCGTTCGTGTCTACGCCTCATCCCGTTTCCAGGCACCGGCGACGTTCTACTCGCCCCCACCATGATAAGCCATCCGTTGGCATATGTCGCTCCCAAGCCCCGACATTTGGCGCCCACCGTGGGGCCTGGTGCACCATCGTCCGGAGACCTGTTCTGGACGGGAACCCTTTTTCTCCCTGGCGAGCGCAGCCAGCCTGGCACGCCAGACAGAGTTTGCGCCGACGCCCTACATGGCGCTGGGCTCGCCGTCGCAGCCAGTTGCCTCGCCTATCTTGTCGGCGAGGTCCGCCTCTCCGACAAGCCCGCATCCGACGCGGGCACGGGCGGCCCCGAGAGCCTCCTTGCGGGCCTTCTCGATCAACTCCACGTCGCCAGCGAGCCAGCTGGGGACTTGGAGTCCGTAGGCTCCACCGATCCGATGCTGGTCGACTCCGACACCGCGTCACTTGACACATTCCCCTCCAACGTGGTGGTCTACGACGAAGCGCTTCCTCGCGCGGAGAGCGGCGGAAGCACCGTCATAGAAGTGCTCGTCATTGATCATGACGAGCACTCGGGGCCGGGGTGATTATGACCCGCTCAACGCGGCGCTACAAGACCTGGCGGCACCCATTCCTGAAGACGCCGACGCCGAGACGCTGGAGGCACGTCGCCTTCAGCTAGTCGAAGGTGCCAAAAAGCTGGCCAGCATGAGACGTCTGCCAGAAGCCTACCAGCGCGAGATGGACCGCGCTGTGGGCGGCACGCCGGCTGCGGCTGGGCCTAGCCGCCTTGGCACGGTCCAGCAGCGCGGCGTGGCTATCGCCGATCTGTTCGGGGCGAATCGCCCCGTTTACGCCACGCCTGCGGAGAACATTCGAGCCGCCCAGGCGGCGGCGGATGAGCTGGACAAGTTCGAGGGCGAAGAGCGCCGCTTGATGATGGAGCGCGTCCAACGACTCCTTGACGCGGCTGCTGAGCAGAACGAGGCCGGCTGCCACACTGATGCGCCGCACCGACGGAATGACAACCTGCTTCCACGCCGAGACCAAGGCGCAGAGTCTCGGATGCCAACTGCCGGCGTCCACGGAAGAAAAGACAAGGAGCCGGCTGCCAGCCGCAGTCAGACTCGCATCACCATAGAGCGCGACCGAGACGGTCGCCCAAGAACAGTGGAACGACGGGACGACTATCCGCCTCCTCCCCCTCGAAGGGAAAAACGAGTCTCCCCGCCGCCTGTTGATCACCCGACGCTCGGCGACCGCCTTATCCGCCAAGAGGGAGTCGGAGAGAACGACGCCCGCCACCGGATCGACCGTCTCCATCGATCCCTGGCGCTTGAAGAAGAAGATGAGTTGGGTCCACCGTGCTTCAGCCCCCGCATCCAAGACGAGCCCTTCCCCAAAGGGTTCACGCTCCCCAGAGACACACCCAAATACACCGGCTCCGTGAAGCTGGAAGACTGGCTGGTCGAGTACTCCACGGCCGTCAGCATAGCAAACGGCAACAAGCGTGTTGCTGTGAAGTACGTTCCGCTCATGCTCCAAGGCACGGCCCGGACTTGGCTAAATAGCTTAAGGCCCCGCGGCATTAATAGTTGGGTCAACTTCACCAATGCCTTCATCCGCAACTTCACCAGCACGTACAAGCGGCCTCCCAAGCCTCGCCAGCTCTCCTTATGTGTGCAGGGCCCCAGCGAGTCAACCCGCGACTACCTCACACGATGGGCCAAGCTTCGCAACTCCTGCAAAGGCGTGCACGAGGTGCAGGCCATCGAGTACTTCACCGCAGGATGCCGAGAGGGCACCCGCCTCAAGCACAAGCTTCTCTGTGACGCGCCGAAAACCCTCGACGAGCTGCTGATCATAGCGGACAAGTACGCCACGGCCGACTCCTCCATGAAGACGGAGATTCAAGTCAGCGCAACCGGCAAAGTGGCTCCTCAGGATCCCCGAACCCCGGCCGGAGACACCAGCCGGCGTCAACCACAGAACGACCACAAGCGCAAAGCCCCACCGCCGACTTCCACCAGCAGGCAGGTGGCGACAGTCGAAAATCAGCAGCCAGAAGGGCAGCCCCCGCCCAAGCGCCAGAAGGACGACAAGTCCAACTGGTAGCCGGCTTTCTCATATGAGCAGACTCTGGATGGACCCTGCAAGTTCCAAAGTGGCGCAAAGCCGTCCAACCACATCACTCGGAAATGCCACTGGATCACTAGGATAGCCAAGGGAGACGGGCTTTTGCCTCCCCCACCTGCGGGGCAGCCGCCTCCTCCGCCCCAGCAGCCGGCGGTCAGACCAGTCGGCGCAGTACAAGACGAGTACCCAGAAGAGCAGGGATCTTATGTCGTGTTCACCAGTGTGGCCGACGATCGACGCAGCAGGCGACTGCAGCAGCAGGAGGTGAATGCAGTAGCAACAGACACCCCAGAGTTCATGCATTGGTCTGAGAAGCCCATCAGCTGGAGCCGAGCTGACCACCCAGAAGTAATGCCCAAACCCGGTTCTTACGCTTTGGTTTTGGACGCCACCTTTGCCACGGACAAGCGAGCTGCTCGCTTCTCCAGAGTCCTGATAGACGGCGGCAGCAGCATCAACATCTTGTACAAAGACACCATGGAGAAGTTAGGAATCAGGCGGAGGCAACTGCAGTCTAGCCGGACTGTGTTCCATGGCATAGTTCCTGGCCTTTCCTGCTCGCCAATCGGCAAGATCTTGATCGACGTCCTCTTCCAAGACAAAGATCATTTCCTCCGAGAGTCAATATGGTTCGAGGTGGTGGACCTAGAGAGCCCATACCATGCACTGCTTGGCCGGCCAGCCCTGGCCAAGTTTATGGTCGTCCCCCATTATGCCTACCTCAAGATGAATATGCCGAGTTCCAAGGGAATCCTGACCATAAATGGAGACTACAAGAAGTCATCCGCCTGCGCATCAGAGAGCAGTCGGCTGGCCGAGTCCCTCGTAATCGCAGCTGAGAAGCGACTGCTAGATCGAGTTGTGGCGATGGCAAGCAAACAGCCAGAAATGTCGCCTGATCCTAGAGAGTCGAAAGTTGAGGGCTCGTTCAAGCCGGCCAAGGAAACAAAGAAGATACCTTTGGACCCAGAGCACCCAGAGAGGTACGCTGTCGTAGGTGCCAACCTCGATAGCAAATAGGAAGGCGAGCTCATCGATTTCCTCCGTGAGAATCGGGACATCTTCGCATGGTCCCCAAAAGACATGCCAGGTGCCCCGACGGAATTCGTGAGCACAAATTACATGTCTGATCTGATGCCAAGCCAGTCAGATAGCCTTTGCGCCGCTTGTCAGAAGAGAAGAGGAGAGTTGTTGGAGAAGAGATAGCCCGGCTGCTTGCAGCCGGCTTCATCATGGAGGTATTCTTTCCAGAATGGCTGGCCAACCCGGTCTTGGTGCTGAAGAAAAACAAGCAATGAAGAATGTGTATTGACTACACTAGCCTCAACAAAGCATGCCCCAAAGACCCGTTCGCTTTGCCAAGGATCGACCAAGTAATAGACTCCACAGCCGGATGCGAGCTGTTGTGTTTCTTGGACGCATATTCAGGGTATCACCAAGTCAAGTTGAATCCGGCCGACATGCTGAAGACTGCCTTCATCACACCATTTGGAGCTTTCTGCTACCTGACCATGACGTTCGGCTTGAGGAACACCGGCGCCACCTTCCAACGATGCATGCAGAAGTGCCTCCTCAAGCAGCTCTGCAGAAATGCTCATGTCTACATGGACGATGTGGTGGTAAAAATGGAGAAGCGTGGAACACTGCTGGAAGACCTCAAAGAGACCTTCGAGAACTTGCGCCGGTTTCATATCAAGCTCAACCCGGAAAAATGCATCTTCGGAGTACCAGCCGGCCAGCTCCTTGGTTTCCTAGTCATTGAATGTGGCATAGAATGCAACCCTATGAAGATCAAGGCAATTTAAAGGATGGAGGTACCCAGCCGACTGCTGGACGTACAAAAGTTCACCGGCTGTTTGGCGTCCATCAGCCGATTCATCAGTCGGCTGGGCGAGAAGGCTCTTCCCCTGTACCAACTCATGAAGAAGACCACTTTTTTCGAGTGGAACCACAAGGCGGACGAAGCATTTTTCCAACTAAAGAAGATGTCGACTACTCCACCTGTCCTGGCGGCTCCGACTCCTAAGGAGCCCATGCTCCTCTACATCGCTGCCACCAGCCAAGTGGTCAGCACAGTCATTATGGTAGAACACAAGGAGGAAGGCAAAGCACTACAAGTCCAGAGACCAGTATATTATTTGAGTGAAGTACTGTCGACCTCCAAGCAAAACTACCCCCACTACCAGAAGATGTGCTACGGTGTGCACTTTGCCGCCAAGAAATTGAAGCCTTACTTCCGAGAACATCCAATCACTGTGGTCTGCACGGCTCCTCTAGCCGAGATCATCGGCAGCCGAGACGCTTCGGGTCGAGTGGCCAAGTGGGCCATAGATTTGGCCCCCTACATCATCTACTACCAATCTCGCACTGCCATCAAGTCACAAGCGCTGGCCGACTTCCTCGTCGACTGGGCCGAAACCCAGTATCTACCACCAGCGCCCGACTCCACCCATTGGCGAATGCATTTCGACGGTTCCAAGATGCGCACCGGCTTGGGAGCCGGCATCGTCCTCACCTCTCCCAAGGGCGACAAGCTCAAGTATGTGCTGCAAATCCATTTTGCTGCCTCCAACAACGTCGCTGAGTACGAGGCACTCATTCACGGGCTTTGGCTAGCCAAAGAGCTCGGCATTCGCCGGATCCTGTGCTATGGTGACTCCAACTTGGTGGTCTAGCAGTCGTCAGGCGATTGGGACACCAAGGATGCAAACATGGCGAGCTATCGCTTCCTCGTACAACAACTCAGCGGATATTTTGAGGGGTGCGAGTTTCTCCATATACCAAGAAACGACAATGACCAAGCAGATGCCCTGGCACGAATCGGCTCCACCCGTCAGGCGATACCGTCCGGCGTCACCCTCCAGCGCCTCCTCAAGCCGTCCGTCAAGCCATCATCGGAGTCAGACTCCATCTTCGTGCCGGCTCCTCCTAAAGTAGCCGGATCCGACTCAAGAGCCCCCACAGATGGCACGAGTATTCCGGCAGACGGCACGGGAATCGTGGCAGTCACACCCAGCTCGGGGACTGCGGCGGTTGGCCCGGAGACTTCAGAGCTCGGCCCGGAGACTTCAGAGCCCGGCCCGGGGACTCCGCCAACCCGCCCGGGGACTTCATCGACACAACAAGCGGCTGCCGACTCCAACCCGCCACCTCCCGGCCCGGCCGCCCTCGTCCAAGTCACAGTCTTGGCTATTGCAGAAATCGCAGCACCTTCATGGGCCCAGCCCATCCTCAAATTCATGGTGAACAAAGAGCTGCTAGCCGATGAGATCTCGGCTCGGCAAGTACAACGCCGAGCGGCAGCGTACGCCATCGTCAATAGAGAGCTCGTAAGGCGCAGTGTCACTGGTGTTCACCAGCGATGTGTGGAGCCAGAGCAAGGCCAGGCAATCCTCAAAGACATCCATCAAGGCGAATGTGGCCACCATGCGGCTTCGAGAGCACTCGTCGCCAAACCTTTCTGCCATGGCTTCTTCTGGCCGACTGCTCTTGAAGACGCCAAGTCTTTGGTCCAAAAATGCAAGGGGTGCCAGAAGTTCCGCCCTAAGCCTCATCAACCAGCTTCGGCACTCAAAACTATTCCTATTGCTTGGCCCTTTGCTGTTTGGGGCCTGGACATGGTCGGACCATTCAAGACGGCACGAGGCGGTTTGACTCATTTACTTGTCGCAGTGGACAAGTTCACAAAGTGGATAGAAGCAAAACCAATCAAGAGTTTAAATGGCCCGACCGTTGTGACCTTCATCTCCGACATCACAACCCGGTACGGCATACCGCATAGCATCATCACCGACAACGACACAAATTTTGCCAAAGGTGCCTTGGCCCGTTTCTGCGCGACGCAGGGCATCCGACTGGACTTAGCGTCTGTTGCCCATCCGCAGTCCAACGGCCAGGTAGAGCGAGCAAACGTCCTAATCCTGTCTGGCATCAAGCCTCTGGAGCGCTCAGCAGGCTGCTAGCTTGATGAGTTGCCAGCCGTCCTCTGGAGCCTGCGCACGACTCCAAACAAGTCAACCGGCTTCACGCCCTTCTTCCTCGTCTACGGTGCCGAAGCCATCATCCCAACGGACATAGAGTTCGACTCCCCTCGAGTCACCATGTACACCGAGGAGGAAGCAGAGGAAGCACGTCAAGACGGCGTCAATCTGCTGGAAGAGGGCCGGCTGTTGGCACTCAGCCGGTCCAGCATCTACCAGCAGAGCCTACGCCGATACTACAATCGGAAGGTCAAGCCCGATCTTTCCAGGAAGGAGACCTTGTGCTCCGGCTGATTCAGTGAATAGCTGGCCAGCACAAGCTCTCAGCACCCTAGAAAGGCCCCTTCATCATCAGCAAGGTGTTGGGCAACGACTCCTACTACCTAATCGACGCTCAGAAGCCCCGAGCACGCAAAAGGGACGACTCCGGCAAAGAGACAGAGCGGCCATGGAATGCAAATATTCTCCGAAGATTTTACAATTAATGCAGTATGTATCACGCTACCTTTTGTATTAAAGTACGAAGACTTCAGGCCCCTCGAGAAGATCTCGGGGACTGCCTTCTTTTTTCTATATGATAAAGAGTTATGCCTATGAATATGTTATTCTTCGTTATGCCACTTGGCACCGGGTTTGACCAGTCGGCCCGGGGACTTGCCGACTTGAGCTATGAAACGACTTCCTGCAACCGGACAAGTAATGTGTGGCACTTAAGCCGTCTCCTGTTAGAAGCTGCAGATCACAGAGCGACTGCCTGGCGAACAGGAGTAAGGTAGAATGGGTGTCCATATGAAAAATGGCTAAGGACTCAAAGCTCGCTCATAGTTCAAGGCCGGGTTTTCAACCTTTTACAACCAACTCTTTAGTAGCCGGCTTGCCGTTACTTAAAAATAACTTGCTAAAAACTCTGAAAGGCTAAGTACTTGCCTTCCCAAAGAAGCCAAGTATTTGATCTAGCGGCAGTCCGCAGAGCGGCTGTCCGACGGACAAAATGGCAACCAAGGGAAGGCGGCAAAGGAAAAAAGTCAAAGAGCAATAAGCAAGAAGAGACAGAATACGGATAAATATTTATATAGAAAGGCCCTTGGCCGAATCATCAAATAGAAGTTCAAGATACACCCAGTGGGTGGAATTGTGCAAAATAACAAGTTCATCGAGACTATTAAGCAGGTAAAACAAAGATAAAGTGGCAGCTTAGGAAGCCGCAGACGGATTCGGAGGAGAGGGGTCGGCGGTGCCAGTCGCCGGGGCGGCCGGCTGGTTGGTCTCCGCCAAATCACCTCTAGCGACAGTTGGTTCAGTTGGGCGCGGGTCGTTGCTAGAGGCGCGGTCGGGCTGGGGCTGGCCGTCTGCCTCGACCTATGGCGCCTCCTCCTCGTCTCCTTCCTCCTCCTCGCCTTCCTCCTCGCCACTGGAGTCGATCACCTCCGCCGAGTCCTCGTCGTCGTTCGGGTTCAGCCCGGACCACTCCGGTAGCGCCTCCTCGCCGTTCTCAGCCCACTCTGGGACGAAGACGCTGGTGTCGGTGTACTCGGCGATCGACGCGACGCGCTTGACAAGATCGTCCTCCACCGTTGCCAGCTCCGCCTGATCTTCCAGCCGGAACATGGCCAACTGGGCTAAACTTAGCCCGGGATACCATGCCTTGGCGAATTCTAAAGCCCGGCGGGCTCCAGCCCGGGCTGAAGAACCCTTCCAGGCCTCAAGACGGCCGGCTGCCACCTCCAGCTAGTCGGCAGTCTGACTGGGCGTGCGTGGTGCCTGCATGTCGGCCACAGGGCGGCAATCGCCTGGGCACTGACACGTTGAAGCCGGCGCAGCATCCGGTGGGCTGGCGGAAGACGGGCCTCGATGCTAAGAATCTGCTCGCCAAGAGTTCGGGGGGCGTCGGCGGCGACCTGTGCGCCGTCCTCCCTCCGTGCTTCATGGTCAGCCTCGATGGCTTAATTGGCGGCATCAGAATGGCCGGGGAAGAAGTCTGCTAAGGAAGAAGAGCGAACAAACAAGGTTAAAAATTTAAGGCCGACTCGACTAGCAGTCGGCAGCCTAGAAAAGGAAACAAGTGGAAGCTCACCATCGACAAAATCTTCGATTGCTTGGAAGCTGGAGACCAGTGTCGCCTCCTTGTCGGTCCAAGAGGAGCGCTCGGACGCAAATTCGGCGAGAAGGGCGGTCTCCTTGTCCTCCGCCTCCTTCTGGGCCCTCTAGAGCAACTAAAAGGATCGAGAAGAGGTGTCTAGAGGGGGGGTGATTAGACACTAAGTGCCAAAAGTTGCAGTTTCTAATATTCTCAAGTTTAAGTGGAGTTTAAGCACAAGTTTAACAAACACAATACATATCAAGCAAGCATGCAATGAGTATATGAGCAGCGGAAAGTAAAGCATGCAACTTGCAAGAATGTAAAGAGAAGGGTTTGGAGTATTCAAACGCAATTGGAGACACGGATGTTTTTGTCGTGGTTCCGATAGGTGGTGCTATCGTACATCCACGTTGATGGAGACTTTAACCCACGGAGGGTAACAGTTGCGCGAGTCCACGGAGGGCTCCACCCACGAAGGGTCCACGAAGAAGCAACCTTGTCTATTCCATCACGGCCGTCGCCCACGAAGGACTTGCCTCACTAGCGGTAGATCTTCACGAAGTAGGCGATCTCCTTGCCCTTACAAACTCCATGGTTCAACTCCACAATCTTGTTGGAGGCTCCCAAGTGACACCTAGCCAATCTAGGAGACACCACTCTCCAAGAAGTAACAAATGGTGTGTTGATGATGAACTCCTTGCTCTTGTGCTTCAAATGATAGTCTCCTCAACACTCAACTCTCTCTCACAGGATTTGGATTTGGTGGAAAGATGATTTGAGTGGAAAGCAACTTGGGAAAGGCTAGAGATCAAGATTCATATGGTTGGAATGGAATATCTTGACCTCAACACAAGTGTAGGTGGTTCTCTCTCAGAAAATGTGTATTGGAAGTGTAGGTATGTTCTGATGGCTCTCTTCCCGAATGAAGAGTGGGTGGAGGGGTATATATAACCTCCACACAAAATCTAACCGTTACACACAATTTGCCAAACTCGGTGGGACCGAATGGTTAAACTCGGTCGGACCGATTCAGCAAACCTAGTGACCGTTAGGATTTTCGGTGGGACTGAGATGCAACTCGGTAGGACCGATATGGTTAGGGTTAGAGCATAACGTAATCTCGGTGTGACCCATTACACAAACTCGGTGGGACCGATTTTGGTAATAAGCTAACCAGAGAGTTGGTCAGGCAAACTCGGTGAGACCGATTACACAAACTCGGTGGGACCGATTTTGGTAATAAGCTAACCAGAGGGTTTGCATTGTAATCTCGGTAGTACCGATTGCTCAAACTCGGTGAGACCGATTTTGGTAATGGACATACACAGAGAGATTATAATCCCATCTCGGTGAGACCGAGATCCCTATCGGTGAAACCGATTTGCTAGGGTTTGTGGCAGTGGCTATGGCATCTGAAACTCGGTGGCGCCGGATAGATAGAATCGGTGGGGCCGAGTTTGACTTTTGGTTTAGGTCATGTGTGGATGTGGGAAGGTAGCTGAGGGTTTTGGAGCATATCACTAAGCACTTTGAGCAAGCAAGCCATTAAGCAACACCTCATCCCCTCTTGATAGTATTGGCTTTTCCTATAGACTCAATGTGATCTTGGATCACTAAAATAGAAAATGTAGAGTCTTGATCTTGAAGCTTGAGTCAATCCTTTGTCCTTAGCATCTTGAAGGGGTTCCACATCCTCTAGTCCATGCCACTCCATTGTTGAACTTATCTGAAACATACTAGGTAAAAGTGTTAGTCCAACAAGAGATATGTTGACATTAATTACCAAAACCACCCAGGGAGCACTTGTGCTTTCAATCTCCCCCTTTTTGGTAATTGATGACAACATACATCAAAGCTTTAGATAAAGATATAGAGAATAGCAAGTAAAGCTTTGGAAAGACATGTAACATGCATAGGCTCCCCCTACATGTATGCAATCATGTGAATATTGAATATAGGAGCATGTGAATGCGTAAACATGACAAAGTAAGAAATGTGTTACATGTATCTTGGCTATATGCATCAGAGCAAATGATGTGAATGTGAGAAATGTACCTTCATGCTCATGAGTCCTTCTTGCAAACAGTATGTACATCAACAAGAACTTCTCATTCACATGACTGTGATGCATATACTTACCTTGTGGTCTTGAGTTGGCTTAGGATGGGATGAACCTGCGCAAACAAGGTTAAATAACACAGATACACCTACTGACCAGAGCAAGCAAGAGAAACCACAAGAGAACCAAGACTGGGATGGCATGTAGAGTGAGTACTAAGTACCACATTGGATATAGACATGTCCCCAAAGGTAATGATATGCAATAAAATCAGAGATTTCCTTCCCTTTGATGTCTTGCTCCCCCTGAATCTGCATGGGATATTGGGAGAAGATAGGGAACAGAAAATCAGAGCAACAAAAAAAGGAAACAAGAGAGTTTGAGCTAAAGCAAGCAACCAAACATGTCTTTCCCCTCTTAAAGACGTGTGACATCTCTCCTCTTGAACACCAAGCATTTGGGGTCTTTGATGATATTAGTTTCTCCTAGTTGAGAAACTCTCTCCCCCTGAGTATTATCTCTTTCTCCCCCTATAGGAAGGATTAAGCTTTGATGTGATCTCTCTCTCCCCCTTTGACATCAATTTCCAAGAAGGGCTCTTCTGGACATGTGATACAAATGGGTTGGTCCTCGAGTCACAGAGCAAAGCAGCATGTCTAATATGATGCTGGTAGAGGACAAGAATCATTGAATGGAGCTGGAGCAAACAGAAATCAGGAATAAGTGGCAAGTTGGTTTTCCTATGGTGGAATCGGTGACTCCGAGTTGTGTGCTTCGGTTGCACCGAAAGATTTCGGTTGGGCCGAAGAGAACAAACCGGTGTGACTGAGTTCATTAGAGTGAAACCACTTTTCACCTTAGCTCACTAGACAAGTAAGATCTCACAAGGATATGCAAGGAATTTACTGAAAGATTTGCAATGAATTGGATGCAGAAAATGCAGAACAAAAAGGAAAGAAAAGAAACTAAAAGTTCTAAATGAAGTTTGTTTTTGAAAGGGGAAGCAAATATGCAAATGCAAAAGCACGGAGAAACACTAGATAACTTCATCTAGAAATGGTCGGTGACAAAGTCACCTATGTTAGAGTATGTTGACTTAGGAGTCAAGTGAGAGCACTTGATCATAGGTCATACTCACCGTTTAAGCTCAAAATGGGGTTACCATTTTTCGTTTAAGCATCTTGATGTATTCACATCTTGTCGAGTTGCTTTGACTCATGACTTGGAGTAAAGCTTCTCTAAGATGGAATAACATACCTTGGGTGGTGGTGTTGATCTTGCACATGTAGTTGAACTTGTGTGGGTTGCTCAAGATTGATGTAGTTCATCAAGAGTTGGGAGCACCACTTGGAGTTTGAGTTCATCTACCTACATGGGTTAGCTTTGCAAGGAAGAGCACTTGTGTATCCAAAATGACAATCATGAGACTCAACATAGAATTTGCCAAAGGATATGTTTGAATGGTTTTCGTGCTTCCTTGTCTTCAACCACCATTGTGTAGAGACTTGGTGATGTAGAGATTGCTCAAGATGTGAGTGAGTTGCAATCTCATAGATTTAGATTCAACCAAGTACCTACACGGGTTAGATAACATGCAAGGTACAAATATATCCAAGACATATGAATAGCATCATAAGAGAAATATCGAGGATTAGTCATAGGCTCATGCCCCGCATGTATCAAATGGAGTTCCTACTCCAAGTTTGAAGCATAAATGATGTTCAATTCACCTCTCAACCTACAAAACACTTTCTCATCAAGTGGTTTAGTGAATATATCCGCCAATTGCTTATCAGTGCGAACATGCTTAAGGTTAATGTCACCTTTTGCAACATGATCTCGAATGAAATGATGACGAACTTCAATATGCTTAGTTCGAGAATGTTGCACGGGATTGTGAGCAATCTTAATATCACTTTCATTGTCACATAGCAATGGAACATGTTTCACATATATCCCATAATCTTTAAGAGTTTGGTTCATCCAAAGTAATTGAGCACAACATGAACCAGCGGCAATGTATTTCGCTTCGGCGGTGGATAAAGATACCGAGTTTTGTTTGTTGGAAAACCAAGACACAAGAGATCTACCAAGGAATTGACAAGTACCCGAAGTGGATTTTCTATCAACCTTGTCTCCGGCATAGTCCGAATCGGAGTATCCAACAAGATCAAAAGAGGACCTCTTAGGATACCAAATGCCAAAATTTGGTGTATGGATTAGGTATCTCACTATCCTTTTCACAGCCTTAAGATGACACTCTTTAGGAGCAGCTTGATATCGCGCACACATGCACACACTTAGCATAATATCAGGACAAGAGGCACATAGATATAACAATGAACCAATCATAGAGCGATAAACCTTTTGATCAACCGGTTCACCATCTTTGGTCAAATCAAGATGTCCACTAGTAGGCATGGGTGTAGTCATACCTTTGCATTCTTGCATATTGAACTTCTTGAATAAGTCCTTGGTGTACTTCGTTTGAGAGACAAAGGTACCTTCCTTAGTTTGCTTGATTTGCAAACCGAGAAAGAATTTGAGTTCACTCATCATAGACATCTCAAACTTCTCCGACATTAGCTTTCCAAACTTCTCACTAAAATGAGGGTTAGTTGAACCAAATATGATATCATCAACATAAATTTGGCACACAAATAGTTCTCCATTAACCCTTTTAGTAAAAAGAGTAGAATCAATTTTACCAATTTCAAAGCCTTTTTCAATAAGGAACTTGGTCAAGCATTTATACCATGCTCTAGGAGCTTGTTTAAGACCATAAAGGGCTTTGTGAAGTTTGTAAACATGATTAGGTTTCTTAGGATTGACGAAGTCGGGAGGTTGCTTAACATAAACTTCCTCCTCAATTTTGCCATTTAGAAAAGCACTTTTAATGTCCATTTGGTACAAGGTGATACCATGGTGATTATCATAAGCAAGTAAGATGCGAATGGACTCAAGTCTAGCAACGGGAGCATATGTCTCACCATAGTCCATACCTTCAACTTGTGTGTAGCCTTGGGAGACGAGACGTGCTTTGTTGCGAACCACTTGTCCATCTTCATCTTGCTTGTTGTGAAACACCCATTTGGTACCAATGATGTTGTGGTTGTTGTCGGGCTTCTCGACCAATGTCCACACTTGATTTCTCTCAAAGTTGTGTAGCTCTTCATGCATAGTGTTTATCCAGTCCGGATCCTCCAATGCTTCTTCAACCTTCATAGGTTCAATGCGAGAGATGAATGAGTAATGTTCACAAAAGTTAGCTAAACGAGTTTTCGAGAGAGTGACTCTCCCGGTTTGGATATCAATGTAGATTTGCTCGACGGGATGATCCTTAGCAATTCTTGCTCGAACTCTTGAAAGCTTTTGCTTGGGTCGGGGTGGAACATCCTCTTCATCTTGTGCTTCTTCTTGGCCTTCTTCATTGTTGACGTTGTCGTTCTCTTGTCGTGGTGGAGAAGGAGGTTGTTGATGTTCATCTTGGTGCGCTTCCTGGTTTTCTTCATCTTGGCGTGTCCCACTTGTGGATGCTTCCGTATCAACTCTTGGTTCACCTTGTCGTGAGGTAGAAGCTTCCACTTGGACGGACGAGGTACTCTCCTTCACTTCCTTTAGACGAATCTTGCCAATGGACAAGTCTTGAATTGCTTCAGAAGGGTCTTTATCTCCTACATCAATTGGCAATTGCTCTACTTGCGAGCCATTAGATTCATCAAACTTCACATCTACCGTCTCTTCAACCTTTCGGGTGAAATTGTTGTAGACACGGTAAGTGTGAGAGTTTGAGCCATAACCAAGTAGGAAACCTTCATGAGATTTAGGAGCAAATTTAGAACGATGATGCTTATCAAGAATGTAGCACTTTGAGCCGAATACTCGAAAGTATTCAAATTGGGGTTTGTTACCGGTGAGGAGCTCGTATGCCGTCTTGCCGAGTAGCTTGTGAAGATACAAGCGATTTGTTGCATGACAAGCTGTCTCAACCGCTTCCGCCCAAAAGTGCTTTGGCGTTTTGTACTCATCAAGCATCGTTCTTGCCATCTCGATAAGAGTCCAGTTCTTCCTTTCAACAACTCCATTTTGTTGAGGTGTGTACGTAGCTGATAACTCGTGTGAAATCCCTTCTTCGTCAAGAAAGGTGTCCACATTTGCGTTCTTGAACTCCGTTCCGTTGTCACTCCGAACCTTCTTGATCTTCACGTCAAACTGATTTTGGGCCTTACTAGCGAAGTTTTTGAAGATCTTTTGGACCTGCGATTTGTCATCAAGAAAGAACACCCACGTAAATCTTGAAAAATCATCAACTATGACTAGACCAAATGAGTTACCACCGAGACTCTTGTAGGCATTTGGACCAAAGAGATCCATGTGAAGTAGCTCAAGTGGTCTTCTTGTGGTCATGATGTTCTTCGCGCGGTGACTTCCTCCAACTTGTTTCCCTGCTTGACAAGCACTACAAAGTCTATCCTTGTCAAATATGACATCTTTTATTCCAAGGATATGATCACCTTTAATAAGCTTATCAAGATTTCACATACCAACATGACCTAGTCTTCTATGCCACAACCAGCCTTTAGAAGATTTGGTAATCAAGCAAGTTCTAGGTTGAGCCTTTTTTTAGTGAAATTAACAATGTAAAGATCTCCTCTACGTATACCGGTAAAGACCATTTTATGATTGTCTCTACGAAACACTTGGCAATCTACTTCAGTGAATAAGACATTGAAACCGAAATCCGCAAGTCTAGAAACTAAAAGTAAATTGTATCCAAGGGATTCAACGAGCATGACATTTTGTATGGAGCTATCATGTGAGATGGCCACCTTACCAAGGCCAACCACCTTACCCTTTGAATTATCATCAAAAGTGACATATTTTCGAGAGCCATCGTTTTCAGCAAGCTCATGGAACATATCTTTATCTCCGGTCATATGATCAGTACATCCACTATTAAGGACCCATTCCTTTCCTCCAGCCATGTAGCCGCGAAGATTTGCCATAAGACCAAAATGCCTCATTGCATCATCAAGATCATAGTCACTATCATCATCTTCATCATAGTATCCATGTTCAACATCATCTTGTGATTGATCAATTCCTAGAGAGGGTAATTCATTAGATAAATGATCATCACAATGGTTACCTTTATGAATTCTAATAGCTTCGGATATGATATCGCTAATGATTCCAACATTTCCTTTAGCACGCATGAGATTGGTAAGCTCAAATAGACAATCACCAAAGCTAGGATCACTAGAGTTCATCTTACTCAAGGCAATAGACTTATGGAGAATTTTGTCTAAATTTTTCAAGGAATAATCTGGAAATCGTTCTTCAAGAAATCTCCATATGGTGTAGGCACACTTGAGAGTAGGCAAACATCTAATCAAGTTTCTAGGCAAGCCTCTAATGATGAGCTCAACAGTTCTAAGATTGCGAATCATGTCAATATCTTCATCTAGGGTAGGGTGCAAAGGATCAACATGAGGTGCACAAGGGCTAGTAATGTACTTGTTCAAATGATATTCATTGAAAATCTCAAGCATTTCATTTTTCCACTCATGAAAATACTCTCCATCAAAAATAGGCACTCTATGTCTAAGACTCCTCAAAGTAGACACATCCATCTTCCTCCAATGGTGTTTAAACCAAGGCAATGGAGACCAAAGCTCTGATACCAATTGAAAGGATCGAGAAGAGGTGTCTAGAGGAGGGGTGATTAGACACTAAGTGCCAAAGTTGCAGTTTTTAATATTTCTTAAGTTTAAGTGGAGTTTAAGCACAAGTTTAACAAACACAATACATATCAAGCAAGCATGCAATGAGTATATGAGCAGCGGAAAGTAAAGCATGCAACTTGCAAGAATGTAAAGAGAAGAGTTTGGAGTATTCAAATGCAATTGGAGACACGGATGTTTTTGTCGTGGTTCTGATAGGTGGTGCTATCGTACATCCACGTTGATGGAGACTTCAACCCACGGAGGCTAACAGTTGCGCGAGTCCATGGAGGGCTCCACCCACAAAGGGTCCATGAAGAAGCAACCTTGTCTATTCCATCACGGCCGTCGCCCACGAAGGACTTGCCTCACTAGCGGTAGATCTTCACGAAGTAGGCGATCTCCTTGCCCTTACAAACTCCGTGGTTCAACTCCACAATCTTGTTGGAGGCTCCCAAGTGACACCTAGCCAATCTAGGAGACACCACTCTCCAAGAAGTAACAAATGGTGTGTTGATGATGAACTCCTTGCTCTTGTGCTTCAAATGATAGTCTCCTCAACACTCAACTCTCTCTCACAGGATTTGGATTTGGTGGAAAGATGATTTGAGTGGAAAGTAACTTGGGAAAGGCTAGAGATCAAGATTCATATGGTTGGAATGGAATATCTTGACCTCAACACAAGTGTAGGTGGTTCTCTCTCAGAAAATGTGTATTGGAAGTGTAGGTATGTTCTGATGGCTCTCTCCCCGAATGAAGAGTGGGTGGAGGGGTATATATAATCTCCACACAAAATCTAACCATTACACACAATTTGCCAAACTCGGTGGGACCGAATGGTTAAACTCGGTCGGACCGATTCAGAAAACCTAGTGACCGTTAGGATTTTCGGTGGGACTGAGATGCAACTCGGTAGGACCGATATGGTTAGGGTTAGGGCATAACGTAATCTCGGTGTGACCCATTACACAAACTCGGTGGGACCGATTTTGGTAATAAGCTAACCAGAGAGTTGGTCAGGCAAACTCGGTGAGACCGATTACACAAACTCGGTGGGACCGATTTTGGTAATAAGCTAACCAGAGGGTTTGCATTGTAATCTCGGTAGTACCGATTGCTCAAACTCGGTGAGACCGATTTTGGTAATGGACATACACAGAGAGATTATAATCCCATCTCGGTGAGACCGAGATCCCTATCGGTGAAACCGATTTTCTAGGGTTTGTGGCAGTGGCTATGACATCTGAAACTCGGTGGCGCCGGATAGATAGAATCGGTGGGGCCGAGTTTGACTTTTGGTTTAGGTCATGTGCGGATGTGGGAAGGTAGTTGAGGGTTTTGGAGCATATCACTAAGCACTTTGAGCAAGCAAGCCATTAAGCAACACCTCATCCCCTCTTGATAGTATTGGCTTTTCCTATAGACTCAATGTGATCTTGGATCACTAAAATAGAAAATGTAGAGTCTTGATCTTGAAGCTTGAGCCAATCCTTTGTCCTTAACATCTTGAAGGGGTTCCACATCCTCTAGTCCATGCCACTCCATTGTTGAACTTATCTGAAACATACTAGGTAAAAGTGTTAGTCCAACAAGAGATATGTTGACATTAATTACCAAAACCACCCAGGGAGCACTTGTGCTTTCAGCAACTCCTTCTGCTCCGCCAGCTGCGTAGCCAGCCGGTCGCGCTCCTCCGTCAGCGGGCCACACTCCTCCTCCCTGACGCGCAGCGCGGTGTTGACTTCGCCCGGCTACTGCTGAAGGGCGCGTTGGCTTCTGAAGAAGAAGGGGGAGGGATGTCAGTCGTCAACAAAGAAGAAAGGTCGCCGGGGTGATCCGGCCCGACTGCTCAGTAGTCAGCCCGAATCTCGGGGACTACAACCCGTGGATGCGCTAGCGCGCCCCTGCAGAGAAAGAAGAAGACTCACCCCGGCTGTCCGACAAGTCGGCGGTCCGCTTGGACAGCTCCTCAACATTGGCGTTGAAGGAGGTTACGCGAAGATTGTGGTAATCCTGCATCAAAATTTCAGAAAAAGTGTTGGTACTTGGAACTCGCCGATTAGAGTTCCGAGCCGCCTGCTCAGCAGCCGGCCCGAAACTCGGGGACTACACCCAGTGGGTGCGCTAGCGCGCCCCCACAAAGAAAAACAAGGAAGCAAAGCAAAGGAAGGATGCATACCCGGATGGCCGTTCGTGACGCCAGGTATGCCTTGGTGCACTCCTTGATGGCGTTGCCCTCGGCCCGGAGCTTATCTTGGACGTCCAGGAGCGCTCGGTTCAATGGGCCCGTCCCGCCTCCCCGCACCCACCCGGTGGGCGCGGCGCTCGACACCTCGGTGTCCGGGATCGAGGAGCTCGCAGCGCCGGTCTCCAGAGGACGCGGCGCTGAGGCCGCCTTCGCGAGACGGCGGCGCGTCGGCATGCTGACCTCGAGGGCCAGGCCCATCGCCGCCGCACCTCCGGTTGGTGGCGCTGGCGGGTCCGTCGGTTGTCCGCCTGGCGTGCCTCCGGAGGGTGGCGGTGGCAGCACAATGACTTCCGGCGTGGTGGTGATGTCGGCGTCCCTCTCCATGACCGGGTTCTCGTCACCGGCTTCCCCAGTCTGCGCCGAGAACTCCGATGGCGGCGGTGCAGAGTTCAAGGGGACGACAAACACCGCCGACTGGCGGTGTGCGGCTTCCTCTGCGCGCTTCTTCTCCGCATCGGCGGCCTCGGCCTCCGCCAGCTTCTTCAGAGCGGCGGCCTCCGCCTTGTCAGCCTTCGCCTTCTTTAGGCGGGCGGCTTCCCTCTCCTCACGCGTGCTCCGCTCCGTCGCCTCCCAGAGGTCGGCGGCGGGATCAATCCGCCGGGTGGAGGAGGAGGTCTCCGCCGACTTTGCGACGGAGCCGGCGGCCGACTTCTCAAGAGAGAGAGGGGCCCTAAAGCTGGGAAAATAAAGTAAAGAAATTTCAGACAGACTCGATAAAGAGATATGAAGGTATGAAGGGAGGTGGTACTTACGCTGAAATAAGCTGCGGCGTCTTCATCACCTTGCGGAAGCGGTTGGCCTTTGCGGCCGCTTCGTCCCGCTTGGTCGCCGCGGCTGAGCCCTTGGGCTTCTTCGCCCGGCTGCCGAACAGGCTCGTCCCGGCCCTGCGCTTCTTGCCGCCGCCTTGAGCGTCCGGCGGGGCTGACGAGCCCGCGCCCGGCTGGCCGGCTCCTGGCTGGTGGCGTGGGACAACCTCCTCGCCATCATCAGGCCAGTCCTCAAGACTGGCCCCAAGTCTCGGGCCGCCTGACGCGCCGCCTCCCCCCTCGGCGTCGTCCTCCAGGGCCGCCGCCCCCAAGTCGGGGTCGTCCACATCGCTCTCCGCTCGGTCGGGGAGGAACTCGCGGTCCAGCCCCATGGTGTCAGCTACTGGCTGGAGGAGGGGATTCGGACCAAAGCCAACTGGTCAGAACGAGCAAGACGGACTCAGCAGTAAAGATGTCAGGAGAATCGAAGAAAAAGAGAGAAGGAAAACGACTCACCAGAGGCGGAGGGGCAGCACGCGAATACGGCTCCTTGCCGAACTGCCACTCTTCGTTGAGGTCGCAGCTCGCAAGATAGTTCACTATGTAGGCTACCTCCTCATGAGGCATCTCCTTGGTGCACATTCGGCTCAGGTCTCGATGCCCGCTCATCTGGCAGATCATGTGGGGGCGACTTTGGAGTGGCAGCACTCGGCGCGCCACGAAAGCGGCCAGCAAGTCCGGCCCGGTCAGGCCCTCCGACTGCGCCAGTACTCAAAGCCGTGCAACGGCACCGGCTCCCGCAAGCGTCAACGTTCGGGCCCGGTGCGACCAGTTGGGCTGCCTCCCAGCCGACGGGCTGGCTACGTAGGCCGGCAGGTTGATCCAATCGCCCTCTGTGAAGACGTTCTTCATGTAGAAGTACGACCGCTGCCACATCTTCACCGACTTGATCAGCCTGATGGAGGGAAACGGGTTGTCGGCCCCCAACCTCCGCACGGCAATGAACGCGCCGCACCGAGCCGGCACGCCCGCAGCTTGGGTGCCGAGCTTAGAGAAGAAGAACTCCCCCCAGAGCTCCATAGTGGGGAGAACGCCGATGAAGCCCTCACACGGGGTGACGAAGGCGGACAGCAGCACCACCGTGTTGGGGGTGAGGTGGTGCGGCTAGCGTCCGTAGAACTCGAGGAAAGAGCGGAAGAAGTTGCTCGCCGGCAGGCCCAGGCCGCGCAGGCAGTGCGAGCGGAAGACGACCCGCTCGCCCTTCTGCGGCGCCGGCGAAATTTCTCCCCTCCGCGCGAGGCGGACCCTCACGAGGTCCTCGCCGGGCAATCGACGCGTCTTGCGGAGGAAGTCGATGTGATCCTCGTGGACCTCCGAACCATCCCAGGTACCGGAGTGCGTCGTCGGGGGCCTGACGGTGGAGGAAGAGCTCATCGTGAGCGAACCGCCGCAACGTTCGACGAAGCTCGAGGTGTAGAGAGAGAGAGAGAAAAGGGAGAGGAAGTAGTGGGGAGGCAGGACGCGCGTGCTCCGTTGTTTCCCCTCCTCCCCCTACTTATAGCCCAGTGGGCTGCGAAGCCGAGGGGGCGGTTGTGGGATTTACTGCGCCCACTACCCCACACCCCCCACGTTTATCGTGCAAAGTTACTGCGCGTGGTAACTCTGTGGGAACCTCAACCGTCCCCCACGGCCGCAGCGGATCCGCTCGCGCGCTGAGGCATGGTAGTGGCGGGCCCTGCCTGCGGGCATGTCCCATCTTGCGGATGGGTAGGCAGGCTGGCCCGGCCACCGTTTGCCACGTGTTGGGCACGAAGTGGGTGGCGGCCAGGAAGCTTAGCTCATACGCCACTGAGTTCCCACCAGGGGGTTCGAAAGTATTTTCTGGACGAGTCAAAGTCAGGCGACTTCGACTCCTACCAGTCGGCCCAGCAGAGTCAAGCAGAGTCTCCATCTCAAATTTTCAGAGAATGAAGCTACTGAGGCTCCTCGGCTGATTGTCCGCGACGCCTCATCAGCTTCGGAGACTACTGTCGGAGTAATGAGCCACGGGTAGGCTAACCCGAGGCCCGTAACCTTTCAAGACATCGGGGCTGACTGCGCCCCTCAGGACACAGACGAAGAGCCGATTTCAGGAGGGCGGCCGGAGGAACAGCCGACTGCTCATAAGCATCCGAGTCCTACGGGTGAGATCGAGACCGGCCGACTCCGACTTGCGGCTTCCAAAGTCGCCGACCACAGGAAGTCGGCCCCCGACACCAGCAAAGCCCATGCCCTCATCAGGGGGTGGGACAAGGAATGGCGGCAGTAAAGCCCACTCCCTCCCCTTTTCCAGGGGATGGCCAGGGCACAGTGCGTTGTACCAGCGGAGATCTCCGACTGGCACATCACTGTTGCCATGCCATCCCTGACACCAGCAACAGTGGGCGGAGTCCTGTACCCACGACGGTCTGACGGTATGATCCATGGAGGACCGGCCCTACCGGTCAGTGAGAGTCCAGAAGACGGCAAGGGCGCCACCAGTCGGACCCGTAGGGAGCCGGTCCGCGGAAGTCGACCTGCCCCTCCCATGGGTCCCACACGCCATTAACCAGACGAGACGTGGAGAGGCTACAGTAATCGTCTGCTAGGCGGCCGGACTATAGCCACGACCCCATAACCAAGCCTGCGTCATTAGAGGCACGGCTACAGTAATCAGCAGCCGGCAGGACCCGCCAGTGGCGGGTGCGGCCTATCGGCTCCGTACCCGACCAGTCAGCTGGGCCCACCAATCGGCGGGCCCCAGCAGTCGGCAAGAGGACCCGCAGGCGAAGAGACTAACGGCTGGGCCCTACGCCACTACAATTTACCATTGTACCCCTGGGGGTAGGCTTATATAAACCCCCCAGGACACCCATGCAAAGGGCTCTGATTCATTAGAACTAGACCAGACCTTGGAGAAGGGAGAGAGCTAGGCTTGCCTTCTCCTATCCACAGATACAGCTCAAGGAGCACCATTGTACTCACTTTGCCTTAGTGATCATGCGGAGACCCCGCAGAGCAGGATTAGGGGTGTTATCTCCTAGGAGAGCCCCGAACCTGGGTAAAGTATGCCGGCGTTCGTGTCTATGCCTCATCCCGTTTCCAGGCACCGGCGACGTTCTACTCGCCCCCACCATGATAAGCCATCCGTTGGCATATGTCGCTCCCAACCCCCGACAGTTGCCATATACATATTTTGTTTGATAAAATAAGAATCATTGATTTAGTATAAATTTGACTGAAGTAGGGGGGCCTTTTGGCCTCCTTTGAGAGATTATTAGTTATAGAAGAATGTAAAAGACAATGTGGGAGACTATGATTGGACGTAGGGTGAGAGAGGGCCCATCCCCTTTAAATTAGGGGGGAGATCCGCCGCCTTGGGAGTCGTCAGATTTGACACAAGTCTAGCGCCTAGTGTCCGAGTCGTTCTTCACTTTGCAACATATCTTGTGTTGCAAAAAAAATTGCAACAGGGATGATGTTGTAGAAATTTTTTGTAACAAATTGTGTTATAGATTTTTTTTTGCAACAGAGGTTATGTTACAATTTTTTTTTTTGCAATAGAGATTATGTTGCAGAATTTTTTATAACAAAGGTTATGCTGCAAAAGAATTATCTGCACTATCAAATTGTCACTGCAACATTCTTCATGTTTCCAAAACATGGACGATGTTGTAAAATTTTGAGTTGCAGTGCATGGGACTAGACTAATATGTGATTGGCTCTCGACGCGATGGACGCGAAAGAATCGGCTGGATGCTTTTAATCATTTCTCGATTATTAGTTGGAAGATTACATAGCTTATGTAAAAACCTTAATGTAAGTCTAGCATTTTTTTAAGAAAGAGAGGATATCTAAACCCTAAACCCTAAGAGAGATTATTAGTTACGTAGTTTATGTAAAAACCTTTTGTAAGTCTAGCATTTTCGTTAAGAAAGAGATGATTTCTAATAAATCAACGCGCTTCTGAATCCTCCTCCCGCTTATTCGAACAGGCCTACCAACACGCAACAGTACTGCACCTTCTTATGTTCAAAAATAAAATACGTAAAATAATAAGTACTGCGCCTTCTCCTCTCCAAAATTTGCCCCTCCTCCCCCCACCCCCCACCGGGGTCGTCGCCGCCGTCTCAATATCAGCGTCGACGCAGCCCACCGGAACTCACCACCGCCATCAGCGCTATCGCTCACACTATCCCCCTGCGCCGTCAACTCCGTCCGGTACTAGAACCACCTCCCCCTTTTTGCTTCAGCGCACCATTTTGTACTGTTCGACGGGTTCGGGTACAATCTCGAATTGTTGGCCCGTAATCCAGTCTCAGTGACGAGATGAAAACACAAATTTGAGCAAATAGATGGTACACTAGTACAAGAGATTAACCAAAGCACATATCCTCGGTTTAGAGTCTTGGCATCAGTTGCGCTGCAACCGTGCTGTAGAACACCAGCTTACTGATGGCCGGAAGTGCATCACGCCCAATCTTGACATAACTTACTACATAGAACAGTATTAAAATGCTAGGCATTTTAGAAGATTTCCTTGTACACTGCTACAGATAGGCATTTTAGAAGATACCTAACTTTATTTACTACATAGAACAGTACGACACTGCTACAGATAGGCATTTCAGAAGATCTCCTTGTACACTATGTTCTTCGCCATCCCTTTGCTTGCGTGTTCTTCGTCGTCGTCGGCGATCAGGATCTTCAGGCCATTCCTGTTTGTTACTCTGGAGACCAACACATAGAGTTGCCCATGAGTGAAAACTTGCCTGGGCAAGTAGATGCCGACCTTGTTCAAAGATTGCCCCTGGCTCTTGTTGATTGTCATTGCGAAGCACACGGATAGAGGATATTGCTTTCTTTCTAGTACGAATGGCCATTTAGGCTTGAATGTCAGTGTGATGATCCGAGGGATGCATACCTTAGTACCGACGTGTGCTCCAGTTATGATCTGTGCTTCGACGACTCTTTTTCCAAGTTTTGTGATTGTCATTCTTGTACCGTTGCATAGCCCTGCACTTTGATTGATGTTGCGAAGAAGCATCACTGGCAGACCGACTTTGAGCTCAAGTAGGTGATCTGGACATCCTGGGTGCTTTAACTTGTTTAGAAACTCTGTAGTATACAACAATTCCATTTCATGGCTGTAAGACATTGATCTGCTCATCCTGTCACAGCTCAGGTATGTCATCCTGTCGCCTTGGATTTGACCCATAATATGCTCATTGATCTCATTAACGCTCTCGTTCAAAGGACACAATATCGCCCTTTCTTCCAGGAACTTCTGTGTGCAGATATTGTCCTGGAGGTCAGGATAGGTACTTTGGATGATTTTTGTTTTCGGATTATCTCCTTTTTCTAGCAGCAGATCACTGGGGATACTTACATACTCCTTTTCATCTAATAAACATGTGTCTCCATTACCGATCTGTAGTATCCATTCCGCAAATTCCGCAGTCTTCTGCTGCTCTGCTTGATCATTGGACAGAGAATTGAGACGCATATTTTTGGTAAGGTTGAATACCTTGAAATGTTGCCAGAGGTATGAGCATTTGATTGATGCACTTATAGTGTGCTCCCTTCTTCCCCTTGGCACAACAGGGAGGATTTGTCGAAAGTCCCCTCCTAGAACAACTGTCATGCCGCCAAAGGGCTTGTTGCAACTATTCTCATTGGTGAACCTGAGCACATCTCTTAGGCTCTTGTCAAGTGCCTCAAAGCATTTTTTTGTTCGCCATTGGAGCTTCATCCCATAGTATTAGTGACGTCTTCACTAATAGATCAGCCACCTGGGAACCTTGTTTGATGTAGCATGTAGATTGACCTGTCAGGTTGATTGGAATATTGAATGTTGAGTGTGCTGTTCTACCTCCTTGAAGCAGAAGCGCTGCGATGCCACAAGATGCAACTGCAAGTACGATTTTTCCCTCCGATCTTAGTCTTGTAGTGATTGCTTTCCAAAGGTAAGTCTTACCTGTCCCACCATAGCCATCCACAAATATCATTTTCCCCAATGATTGATCTGCTGATTCTATTATGGCATCGAAGGCCTTCTTCTGATCCAAATTTAATTTTTTAACTAGTTGCACATGTTCAGCCTTCAACTTGTCTTTGTCGTAGTTCATTTGTTCATTTATAAGTCTGTTCTCAATTACATTTAACTCGGGCATGTTTGGTAGCTCTATTCCAGGGTAATCCTTTACTTATCTTCCGGCTTGTCCCATTTGCTTCTCAATTTCTATTAAAGTGCATTTTCTATTGTGTGAAGGAGTGCAGGGGGGCGGAAAGTTTGTGACCTAGCTTGGTGTGTGCTGTATGTCTTTAGAGAGTGCCTCCCAGTTGGATTTCCAGAACATCCTTGGGTCTGTAACCTCACAATAGCACAAAATAGTTGCAAACAATTGGCGTAGTTGCACCCCAGGTGCCCATTCGTTTGCTTCCTTGATGCACTCAGTCCACTCCTTGTCATCCTCAAGAAATCCTAGCGCATGACATGCTGATTTGTGTTAGAGTTGTGTCGAATATAGTGTACAAGGTAGGTTACAGTTGGACTTGTAATTCTATTGTGTTTACATAGGATATGTAGTCGTGTCCAAGAAGGACATTTGTATCCTAGGCCTCTCATATATAGTGGGGCTAGACACACGATGTAACCTATGCCAACAATAGCACCGGAACGCAGGGAAAGCCGGCGGCATGTGCCGGTGTCCAGGGTGACCGGGTGCGGTATTGTAGCGGTGTCATGGGGAGGAGCGCCCATAGTCAGGCCCCGGGGATGTAGCCATATCAGTGAACCTCGTTAACAAATCTCGGTGTCGTACTCGTGTGGTTGCTTGATCCTTGGATGATCGACGGTATACCTCGGATTTATTCTAACAAGTGGTATCAGAGCAAGGTTTGAAAAGGTTGCGGAAGTTGATTTAGAGGAAAGCGATGAAGACCGGCGGCTGTGGAGACACGGCGTATGTGCGGCAGCAATCAGAGATCGTCACATCTAAAGCAATTGGAAGCAACTGGCTAGTTGATCGGAAGCATTGCCTGGTGGCCAGAGTCAAGATTGAAAAAGAGCAATCGGAAGCGGACTCGGCGAGATTGGATCAGCGGAAGGCTTGCATGTGCGCATTGCGGCAGCAGGGACGTGCGGCGATCGGTCAGCGCATCGGCGCATCGATCGGGCGAGCGTACGCGTGCAGCATGGCAGCGGCGGCTGCAGCCCATGCGGCCCAAGGCCCAGTCGGATGCGGCTGGGTGGATGGCTGCTCGCTGGCCCATGGCTGGGCTGGCAGCGCTGAACAAGGCCGGATGGTGCTACACGTGCAAAGGCCAAGACGTGAGAGATTTGTTTTGGACAAAAAGGGCACGAGTGTTCATACTTCACATGAGACGAGCGTGTGTGTGTGTCCTTTGGGCAGGAAGATGTTTCTCTTTGCTGCTATAAGGGTACATGGAGATGCACTAGCAAATAGTGGCGAGAAAAATAATTGTGTAAAGAATTCTTCGGGTCAGGTTTGCATGGAAGTTTTTCTGTCAAGATTGCTTGGAGGGCTTGGAGATTATGTGAAGTGGAGGACAGTGTGTCATACAGTCGAACGAGATTGGCTGGGTCGGACTAGGCAGTCTGACGGATCGACGCGAGTCGATTGGTACAGAAGACGGTGGTGAGATCGACGATGACGACATAGGTGCGTGATGTTGATGGTGACCGACTTCTGGGGCGTGGAAACACGTGGCGCAGGCCCAATGGCTTGTGCGGCTTCGACAAGACTATGGCGCGGGGTTGATTCAAGACGGTGCACATGAGATCTTGAAGTTGACGGGGCACAAGAGGTGGACTGATCATCTACCATGGAGTCATGTTGAAGGTGGAGCTGGATTGAGGGGGCTGCAATGTAATGATCCAGGGAATCAAAGCCTATTCAGCAAGGGGGAAAAGCGAGTGGCACGCAGTTCGGACTGGAGCCCAGTGGTCTGATGGAAGCGTCAAACTCGTCATCGGTCGGTGATGATCGATGGTACTCTGCAGTGAGGTTGAGTGGTGTGGTTTCGCGACCCTTGAGACTCGACCGAGACAGCGAAGGTTCGACGCAGTAATAGCGGCGAGGCGTGCGGTACGCACGGGGCATGGAGACGGGCCAAGGCTCTGGTGGTCATACATGTGGTGAGACAACTGCGAATTTGACTCGGGATGATTACAAGCAATGCTGAAATTCCTTCAAGTTTCAGACAGACTGTCAAGAAAGGAGCGGTGATGTTGAGTTCAGGTAACTCTTATGTGTGACATCCAATATGTGAGTTGTTCATTTTCACGCAGGTCAGTGATCAGTGTGTGATGGCGTTGGACTGATACTCTGAAAGTTGGGATCACAAACTAGAGTGACAAGGAACTTTATTTTGCTCGAGTGTTGACTGTGGTTAAGAAAAGAAGGGACTACAAGTTGCAGGTGGAGTCATATGGAGTCTTTGGAGTAGCAGCAGTGCTCATGGGATAAACTCAAGTTCAATGTACATGGAAGTTTGACGCATTGACAGATCCAGGGTGGTGGAGTATATTCGCCAAGGTGGAGTTTGTTAGAGTTGTGTCGAATATAATGTACAAGGTAGGTTACAGTTGGACTTGTAATTCTATTGTGTTTACATAGGATATGTAGTCGTGTCCAAGTAGGACATTTGTATCCTAGACCTCTCATATATAGTGGGGCTAGACACACGATGTAACCTATGCCAACATAATAGCACCGGAACGCAGGGGAAGCCGGCGGCATGTGCCGGTGTCCAGGGTGACCGGGTGCGGTATTGTAGCGGTGTCATGGGGATGAGCGCCCATAGTCAGGCCCCGGGGATGTAGCCATATCGGTGAACCTCGTTAACAAATTTCGGTGTCGTGCTCGTATGGTTGCTTGATCCTCGGATGATCGACGGTATACCTCGGATTTATTCTAACAATTTGTATGATGAGTGCACGATTCCGTTGACAGTCCTGATGTCTTCAAATGTCATGCAACCCTTCGCAGTGTTGAGAAGAACTCTGAGATAGTACCTTTCTCCGCTTGCAGGATGAGCATTGTATATCCTGCCAATGTTCCTTCCTCCTCTCCGCCTTGTCCACTTCTGTTTTTTCCATGTCCATCTTGTAGGAAACTCCAAATATGTTAATTCTCTCGCATCTTTGTGTTTTTTATTTGTCTCCATCCACTCAGTAAACATAGTGGTACTTGATCTTGGGCGCTGTATTATTTTTTCTAGGTTTGTTGAGTCAGGAAAAATGACTTGTTGCTTGTTCTCCTCGTGGAACAATAGCCTCTGAACAGATGGTTGCTGGTACTGTAGAGGAAACTTGAATATTCGCCAGCATGCTTCAGTTGCTATTATGTATCTGCATCTAAGGTACATTCTAATCTCATCATAGTTTTTTGATTGGTCTGTTTCTTCGACCAGTGCTGTTGCTTGGTTATCTCCTTCACGGATCCTTAAAGAGATATTTGATTGACATATATCGATGACACAACTCCACATTTATGTGTGCTTGGAATTTTACCAGGAGATCTTTGTTGTATGGTACAACAAATCCATTGTTCAACTTGACTCCTCCCTTGTCTATTTGGCGGCCATTATCTCGTCTCCTGTACCTTGGGTAGTTGTCTTCATCAATGACCGTCTCATCACAGAATTCTTTTGGAAAGTAGTTACTGCACATATGTTTTTCCATGCAGGGTGACTTTGGATTTGCCTCTCCACATGGTCCGTGCATCATAAAATTCTTGACAGCTTCAAATGTTACTGGATCCCTATCCTTGTCCGGGATTTCAGCGCATATAATTTCATCTGTTTGTGAGGGCTTGAGACGCTTCCCTTTCTCTTTTCCGTCAAGGAATATTAGTATATGGGCATGTGGGAGTCCTCTCTTCTGGAATTCTATTGTGAAGATGACTGCATTTAAAAAAAAATTATATTAGTAAATTACCGGTCATAAAAAAAGTGCAAGCATGTATTACTGATAAGTGATGATTTACTAATACTTACTTGCTTTAGTCTTTCCAAAATGTTGTTATCAAACATGAGCTCTTTTAGCTTTATCATGAACACTCGAACTGCAATATCAGGTCGTTCTGCTGGTTTCTGGTTCCCGGCTTCATCTAGCATCAATTGAATCTCAGGCCAACTAGGGTTGCATGTGAATGTTACGAACAAGTCAGGATTTCCAGCATATTGCAATCACATCTTGGTAGTTCTGCTCTATGTTTCGAGGACTTCCTGTGAAACTTGCTGGGAGTACTATTCTCCTCCCTACTAGCTCTGTCAGTGTGTCTCCTTTTCTGAATGCGTCGTGTAGTCCATCATAAAGTTCTGTTCTTAATTTTCCTTGATTTTTTCTGAACCAATCGAGCCTACACTGTTCGATGCATGTATAGACATCTACTATGAACTGCATTGATAGATTTCCACATGTTAGCAGCAACATTGACTGACCTGGGCGCTGTTGGAGATGATATGCATAGTATTCCAGCATGGTGATATATTTCTTGTTACTTGCACCTTTCTTTTTGTTGTATTTGATTCCAAGTCTATAACCATCTTCTCCATATGGGAAGAGCAATGGGTATTGCATGGCCATGAATTTTGGATGGATTTCTGAAATTCTTTTAGGTTTCATATCTTTGTACTCGAGAACAATGTCACGCACATAATGTTTTTGGGTTGGATCTTTGACTATAAGTGCAGCAACTTCCGATGTTGATGGCATGTTATCTTGCCTCCCATCTTGATCCCTGTTGCCAAGTAAACGTAGAGTGAAGTTGTCGTAGTCGTCTTCTTTAAATCTATCTCTTGCCATTCGGAATGATTGTGCTAGTGTGTTATTCTCGTCGAGCATGCTTAGTAGGCCACTGACAATTGTTTCATCTAGTGAGCCATCACGTCCACCAGATCTTGATGCTTCTACCCTGTTATGGATCTCATTATTCGTGTCATAGATATACAACTGCTGGAAACGAGGCTTATTTCCTTCTTGAGGTAGCAGGGTACCTATCTGGTGGCGGTTCTGGCCATTCAGTCGGAAAACATAAGGTCCATGCCCTTTATTTATTTTCTTATCTAAAGTAACCCCCATTGATGTGAATGCAAACATGGAGTTGTAAGACCTAATGTTTTTTCCGGTAGTTTGCTGATCTTTTTCCTCCATCTCTTCTCAACAAACTCGTAAGGTATGGTGGCGGTTCTTTCAATGGTGGCAAGATAACCTGTCCTCGTTTGCAGCATATCCCAGAGATTGGCTCTCTACATCCATAAGATTGTATTTCTTCATGCCACATAAGTGCATGGCAGTGTTGGCAGATGCATGTTGGCCCCCCAAAGTTCCATATCTTACTGGCATTGGAGTTATCATCCTTGCCTATTTCACCGTTATTGGTTCTAGCACGTTTTCTGCTCTTCTTGAGCTGAATTTGTGCTCTCCTCTTCATTCGTGCTGTTCTCGTTAATTCATCCCGTCGTCTCCGTTTCATCATCTGGTCAGCCATTATTGCACTGTCTACAGCTGATGATTCTGTCACTTGTGCTGGTTGATAGTTTGAATTTGCCCTTATCACTTGGCAATATCGGCGGGTACATGATTTTTGCAATATCGAGTCCAGAATTTGTTGATTCTGTATAGCTGAGGGCACTGCCTGGTAGAGCATCCTTTCTTTTTCATTTCCACCAGTTCTAGTACGCTTTGTCCCCGTCTTGAGTTCCCCTCTTGAGATGAATGTATCATTTCCTCTTCACCCGTGATGTTTTCTCCCATTCTTATAACACATAGCTTCCAATTTATTTTTGCTTGTACTTCTGCAGCCCGTGAGTATATTGTTCATCCGGTAGATTATGTAGTGATTGTAAATTATACTGGCATTCTTACTCTTTCTGCTCTTCCTGAGTTCTGGTCATACTTTTCTTCCACACAAACTTTCTAATAATTCTTTTGACTGGCTCTAATTGTCTTGGTCCATGTTGGCCATTGTTCGCCTGGACACAAATGAGAATTCATTAGATTAACCGGAGCTGAATAATGTGCTAGATAAGCAAAAGTATGTAGGGTGCATGAATGGTCTTCTTGGCTTGATATAATAACTCACAGTTTTTTTATAAATATATGAAGCCAAACAGCAAAATGAGTTAGTTAACGCAACACCTTCAAAATTTTAATAAATATCCAGCAGCTGACTTGATATATATTTTTATACAACTGTTATGGTGATTGGCGATTTTATGAGCCGTCCATCCACCCTGATCTGACGGTGGGGAAATAGGGGTTACACGGAGTTACAAAACTAAAATTACAGGAAATTACCCACCGTTACAAAATTTTAGTGGGACCAGTTGATTTTTTCAAGGGTAAATCCGTCACACGATAGCCTGCGGTGCCCACATTGAACCCACGTATCTACCTAGCCGGCCACGCTGCCGCGGGGATTAGGGATCGCCACCGCATGGCTCCGCCATGGCCACGTCGCCGCCGTCCACCTCCGCTATGGCCGGCCTAGCGCCGCCGTCCACGTGCGCCATGACCGGCCTAGCGTCTCTGTCCACCTTCTCCGTGGCTGCCATGGCGCCGCTGTCCACCTCCCCCATGTCCGACCCGCCTACCTCCACCGTGCTCAGCCCAGTGCCGTTGTTTACCTCGACCATGGCCCCCAGCAGTTCTTCCCATCACCAATCCATCCCCCTATCCGACCATTCCCATCGCCGGCAAGGTCCGCTGGAAGAGGCTGACATGAATCCCCAAGATCAAGATCCAAGAGGACTAGATGATTGCAGCGTCAGAGAAGAATTTGTAACAATCTACAATAAGGTAAACCCCCTCTTCCAATTAGCATAAAAGCTCCAAGTTCTCCCCTTTGTTCTCCAATTAGCATATTCTCTGGATGGTCTGCAGGTTCGAGTAGGAACACGAACACATCAATGAGGTCTTGTTTCATTAGGATAATAGAACACATAATCTGTACAAATAGGATGTAGTATTTTCATTTGCTGAGTTGATGAATAAGGTTTAGTTCATCTTATACCAGAATGGCATGAATCATGATACTGATGTGCTTCCGTGGCAAACATAATTCTAGAACACTAGAAACTCCACATATGTGTACTAGATAACAGGAGATACAAGAGGAATATTACAAGTGTTGAAAATTAACAGTAACTAGTAGGCTACAGAGTTTATGTCACTAAATTCATAATTGTAGATCTAGCATAAAAATGGTTAGTATAAGAAGTAATATTTTCTTCTGTTCATATACTCAAAATGTAAAATAAATTATCACTAGAACTATCCGAAGAGAAAATATTCTAAATCAAAAGGAAATGGTTGAGTCTTCAAGGAAATAAGTGGTTAAAAGACAAGGAAATCATGTAGGTCATAATTTACATTTCAAGTCATACATAGAAATTAAGCGGTAGAACTGACTGATTGGAATCCTCTGAAACTAAATATGCCCAGTTTGCTAGACACATTTAACTTGCTCACTTCATTCTGCTTACATTACTTCATGTCCTCTAGTCTCTGCATACTTTCTGATGAATTTCTAAAGCTCTGTTTGCCTATCTTGGATTGCAACTAACCTGAACTCTTTGCATTGCAGTGTCATGCCCAACTAAATTCCACAACAAGCTAGCTTGAACTATCTGAATAGCTTGAATTGCAGAAGCAGTAGCAGTAGCAGTCAGTACTGAAGTTGATCTACTAGGATGATTTTATATTTATGTCTCAAAATTTCTGGTGCCTCTCGCTTCATAAGAAAATATTAAATCTCTCATATATTACGTGTTTATCTGGAAGCCGCTCCATTCTTTGTTATATACTTCTGTTTAACCCAGTATCACATTATATATGTACCGCTACTACTGTTTTCTAAATGCATTTACTTCGGTGTTCACAGAGTCTTTTGAGTATGCTTTTATTTCCGGAGGACGCATCCTGAGTGACTACACATGAGCAGTTTTTCTTGCTCCAGGGTCGAGCCTCAGAACAACTAGCTAGTAAGTTTTTCTTTTGTTCTTCACGCAATTGATTACCATAATTAATCTCATAATTTCTGTGTTTTTTATTTTGTAGACCTGGACATATACGAAAGCACATCATTAGAGCCAGAGGGAGAAGATCAAGGTATATGTGATAATTTATATTCCCTAGGAAAATATACGATGAGGCTCCAGTCAACATATCCTTACCTGGGAAGATATTTGGCGGAAGTGCTCTCTCCTAGCTGTGAGATATAATATCTTCTCGTGGAGGTGTGGATGAAGGACCCCTCCAACGTGCAAAAAATTGGCACATGGAGCTGCCGGAGCCAGACGGCCCAGCCTCACCGCCGGTAGAAAAGCGCGGGATGGTGCATGGCGTCCTCATCTATGTTGGATCAGTGGAGGATCACAGCACCACGTTGATATGGAAAGAGATGATTTGGCAAAGAAAAGACCCATCTACTTTGCAATTACTATACTTTGTCTATAAGAAGTTACTGCACATATGCATTTCCCTATCAGTATTCTGCAGCTAAACGAGGAAACTTGGTATGTATGATTTGTCATAAGTTGGAACCAGCAACTGCTTCTTCCATCTGTTCTTCAATCTGTAGTCCATATATTTTGCTTATAACTATACATCAGTTCCTACCTTAGACAGAGGCTGAGCTTCTTGTTTCAAAAACTTGGAAAACACTTGTGATGCAGTGGCAACCCGCGGGGCATAAATAATCTACATTATAATGTCACTAAAGGAAATCACCTAAAATAGATACTACAACTCAAAGTTGTATTATCGACACTTATAGGCATGAACGACTGATACTTGTAAGCCTATGAGCTCGAACGAGTGAGATCCATACTTCTGAGCCTGAACGCCTCAGAGCTATACTTGCCAGTCCGGACGACTAAGAGCAGTACTTTTAACCTTGAACAGCTACGATCGGTACTTGTGAGCTCAGACGACTCAGAGAGTGGTACTTTTGACCTAGGACGACTCACGGTTATTCGTAGTGGTGCATGTGGGGCCTGACGACCCAGAGTGATTTCTAGTGGTATTTGTTGGTAAGGGTTATTGAGAGTGACTACTAGTAGTGGTATTGGTGGCCTGGATAGCGTAGAGAGGTATTGGTGGCCCAGACGAGCCATAGTGGTACTTATGGGTACACAACTAGCACTATGGGTCGTTCGATCTACTAGGACTCTGGATCCCACAAGTATCGCTCTTAGTCATCCGGAACCACAACTACCTTAACAGGTAGTCTCGACACACTAGCACAACTGTACTTGTGGGCCCAGACAAGTAAGATCGTTACTTGTGAGACCGAACAAGTAAGATCAGTACTTGTGGGCCCGAACAACTAAGATCAATACTTGTGAGCTTGAACGAGTAAGTTCGGTGCTTGTGGCTCTGAATGACTGAGAGTGGTATTTGTGGGCCCAAACGACTAAGAGCGGTATTTTTGGGCATGTATGCGTAAGACCAGTACTTGTGGACGTGAAAGAGTAAGAGTGATGCTTGTGCACCTGAACAACTAAGACAGGTACTTGTGGGTCCAAACGACTAAGATCGGTAGTTGTAGGCCCGGACGATTAAGATCGATGCTTATGGGTCCAAACGACTAAGAGCGATACTTGTGGGCCCGAACCACTAAAATCGGTACTTGTGGACCTTGGAGAAGATGATCGATACTAATGAGCCCGAACGAGTAAGATCGTTACTAGTGAGCCCGAACAAGTAACATCGGTACTTGTAGGCTCGGACTGCTAAGATGGATACTTGTGGGCCCGAACCATTAAGAGAGATACTTTGGATCCGAAGGACTAAGATCTGTTCTTGTGGATCCAGAAGACTAAGATCGGTACTTGTGGACCCTGGTGAGTAAGATCGATATTAGTGAGCCCGAACGAGAAAGATCGATACTAGTGACCCTGAACGAGTAAGATCAGTGCTTGTAGGCTTGGACTAATAAGATCAACACTTGTGGGCCCGAACCACTAAGAGCGATAATTATGGGTCCTTCTAAGTTTGGTACTAGTGAGCCCGAACGAGTATGATCATTCTGCACGCAGAGAGAACTTAAGAACGAGGATGATGTTGAATGGTTCATTAGTAGGCTTTAAGTTTTTGTTAGTAGGCTTTGAATTTTTGTCTTCCATATTCGCACGGGTCAGGATGAAAGGTATCCTTAGTGACATTCACTTCAAGTTTTGTTCTCCAAAGGATGAAATGATGTGAGAATCTTTTTTATCTATGTTTCAAATCGTCATATTATAATTTCCAATATATCTCGAGTTCCAACCTTCTCTTGAACTGAACCACTTTGCGAATGCTGGTTTTCCCTTCAAATTTCCACTTAAAAGAGTGTTGCCTGCACAAACATATCATTTACACTAAACTGGAACATGCGTGTCTCCAACAGTGCTTTTACATTAAACTGTATTTTTTTTCTGATATGACAGTGTTAGCTTTAGTAAACTATAGGTTTTAAGTGTGACAATATTTTAGTAAAACTTCTACTGATGATCGTCACCCATTAACTCCACACCTGATTCCTTTGTGCAGCTAGCCGTTCTCAGTCTCGGGACATGACCGAATCACAAACCACAGTAACCTCAACCTTGAACATCCTGCGGATCATCTGTCCACTCAATCTTCTCATCACGAAGCAGCAAATCATTTCCTGCTCATCATGAAGTAGCAAATCAGTTCTGTGCTAGACCACCCATCGCGTGCGTCCACTCATGGCTCACAGAAACATAAACAAAAGTTGGTAATATATATAAGCATCCTATTCTAGACCTCCAGATCCCATGCCAAGAAAACTGCACAGAGGTGAAGGCTGGTGAAAAACTAGACATGAAGCCTTTTTGTCAGCTAATTTTAAGTTGATTCAGACAACGCTCGCAACAAAGGTAGAGGATGAACAATGATGGCACTATGTACCCTTTTTCATTCATGGACATGATATGAGAGCAATGCGGGTATTCATGGCCCCCATTTTTTCCCCAAGCTTTTAGACTGCAAATAGAGAAGTAAAATTGTGCCAAGGACTACTGATCATTGTTGTCTGAAAACATGGGAGAGAGATCAGAGTTCAGAGAACATCGTCAACACCTGCAAAGGACAGAGGACAACGAATCACATTTTTGTTCAACCCACTACCCATTTTTGTTCTAACAAGGAAAATTATGTCACTAAGAAAATCAATAACAATCTAGCTATTGCAGTGTCCTGCTATGTAGCATGCAATCAACCATTGAAGTTTTCATCGAAACAGGTCACATTCTTATGCTGATTGGAAGTAATGATCCTGACAGGTCGAAAATAATGATCACTCATCCTACAGGTCGGAAATAATGATCAATGAGGTGCTACATGTCGGAAATATAGTACACTTCTTGCTTTTCACTCATCCTACAGACCAAAAATAATGGTCAATGAGATGCAGCTGCAGGTAAGTTTGTCACAACATGATATTTAATATCGTAATAAACTATAATTGGCATGAACTCTGGGTGATCCACACAGCTATAGTAAGTTAGGTAGTAACCAATTTATTCTAGTTGCAGCGAGCACAAAGAGAAAAACAACTAGTTATTAATAACAGTGACGAATCTTATAGAATCTATGCTTAGAAGCCAACTCTTGCATGCTCTAACAGATAAATAGCAAAATAAGGAATTTCAGCATCAACAAAAAGCATTAGAGACCGCTCGATTAAACATACAAAAGTCAATGGTTAATCAATATGTCAGGAAATTTGGATGACCGGACATATCTTGCAGAATATACTTGCTAAATTATGCAATGCCTGTATGGTAAAAAAGGTGGTTAGGACTACGAGGGAAACAATTTAGTGCACTTGTCTTTTTTGTCTAACAATGTTCTTATTTGTGCAATAGCCCTATCCAGAAACAATGAGATCCTTTTCTAGTTTTATGGTATTAATAGTTGCTAGATCAAATATAGTAGTTAAATATTCTTGAAAATTCCTTATGTTAGAGTGGAAGCTTTGGAAAGTTAGTACTAAGGAGCTAGACGAAGGGGAAGAAACTAAAGGATTAACTAGGCAGATAAAGATAAATTGTGCATGCTTTTCTAGTCAGTTGCGGGGAGGTCTAGATCCAGTTGCTCCCAACCTCATGAAGCTAACAATATGTTGCAGTCTCTGACCAATCTCCAGTTGCATCCCTGCTCGCCCGCCGTAGCACTTACAACTGCGGCTCCTTCATCCTCCCTGTCCTCATATCTCTTGATTAGTTGGGATCTGCAGATAGTACTGATATGATATAGAGACAGCAGATGCAAACAATATAATTTCTTTACTACAAATAGAAGCGTAATACCTAAACGGATCAATGTAGAAGAGAAGACCAAACTGGCAATAGCAGCTGGAGTTATGTTGGAGATGGAGCAGTAAGGTCATTCCATGCTCACGGCGTCCAAAAAAAAATGCTCAGGGCGTCTCCTTCCACCCCACCCTTGCCGTTGTACTCCACCATGCTCCTCCACGTCCCTGAGGATCCTGCACCGGGCGGCATGCACGGCAGTGGATGCAGCCTCGGTGCCTTCACCGCGGACCCGCTCGCGCCGTTTCACGATTCATGAGGGACCCGGCGGGAGCGGGAGCGGGAGATTAATCCGAGGGCCAAGGAGGAGACCTTCTGGGGAAGGGGCGCTGATGGCGGGAGAAGCTGGAAGTCATGGTCGGAGCCGCTGGCAGGCGAAGTGGCGGCGGCCGCCGGCGGCTCTAGGGTTAGCATCGCCCGCAAGGAGGGTGAGAGGATTCGGAATGAGGGATGGACTGTCTTGGGCCTTGCTTGGCGTGGGCACGCTCGATGCTTCAACGCGGGACAGATAGGACTATTATACCCTTATTATAAAAAATAATACTTTTAAGTGAGTTTTTCAGATCTAACGGATAGAAAAATCTTGAGGTGGAGTTACGTGAAATTACGAGGCGTAACTCGCCAACCACCCTAAAAGAGCTCATATTTTTAAGTCAGTGCACCAAGTTAAATCCTGCTGAAGTATTTTTAAGTCAGTGCACCAAGTTAAATCATGCTGAAGTTGGCGACAATTTAAATTAGTGTTGAAGATGGCCATAAAAATTCAAATTAAATCCATGTTGTTGCCTACTTGTCTGCTTCAGGGACTCTTTGATTCATAGGAAAAGGAGAGGAAAATCATAGGAATAGGAAATTTTCCTATGGTGGCAATATTCATCCATTTGATTCAAAAGAATTGACCATAGGAAAAATTGAGGTATTTTTCCTTTGGATTGAGTTTCATAAGGGAAGGGGAGCCTTGGCGCAGTGGTAAAGTTGCTGCCTTGTGACCATGAGGTCATGGGTTCAAGTCCTGGAAACAGCCTCTTACAGAAATGTAGGGAAAGGCTGCGTACTATAGACCCAAAGTGGTCGGACCCTTCCCTAGACCCTGCGCAAGTGGGAGCTACATGCATCAGGTTGCCCTTTTATTGAGTTTCATAAGGAAAAACAAAGAAATTTTACAATCCGCTCCAACCTCTTTTTTACATTCCTGTGCACAAAGAACGAGACAAAAAGCCATAAGTAGCATAATATCAACTCCATTTTATTTTTGCATATGGCTTAACCTTAATTTGACCATGTATTTCAGGATTCCTTGTTTTTCCAATTCCTGCGAATCAAACATCCAATTCTGTAGATTCCTGTGTTTGCATATTCCTATGTTTTTGAAATCCTGTGAATCAAAGAGGGTTAAGAGGCCCATCATTTATTCTTCAATTGTTGGTTACTTGTCTGCTTTTTAGTGTTGAAGATGCCCATAAAAATTCAAATTAAACCCATGTTTTTGCTTACTTGTCTGCTTCAGTCATTTGTTCTTCAATTGTTGCACGAGGGCAGCTGTTTTTACATTGTTAATACAAACAGGCTCAAGGCTTGTGAAAGAAACTAGTACTAGAGCTACGTGAACTTTGATTCCCAATTCAAAAATAGCTGCATCATCCTGATGGGTACGTGGCGCCCAGGTGTGGAGCTCTTCTGCAATCAAATCTTTTTCTTCACAAATACGAAAAGTGCATATCTTTCATTGATATAGAAGGTAGAGAATTACAGGGTGCCCAAGCGAGGATCCAAGAAGGAATCATGCGCGGGGAAGGGAATGGAGAAACAGGGGGTTGCAACAAAAAAGGGAGACTACCACGTGTACTACTCAGGAATGATGTTGGCCAAGCCAGTAGCGCCAGCCCCAGACCATAGGTGAGCCTCTTACCGGATGAGGTTGAGCAGTCGATGCATGGACGGCACTATGCCACCAAAGACGCAGTTGTTGCGTTGTTTCCAGAGGAGCCAAGCGGCCAGAAGTAGCAGCGACGAGAGCCCTTTACAAGAGGCTGGGGACGCGGCAGAACAGGTGCTGAGCCACCATGTCTGGAACCGGGTATCTGGGAGTGGCGGCACGGAGGTGGACCGGCACTTGGAGAGCACCTTGTGCCACATCTGATGGGAGAAGGAGCAGCCAGCGAGGAGGTGCTGCATGCTCTCAGGCTCCTGGTCGCTGAGGAGAAAGAGGGACGCGTGAGGAAGGCCACGTCTGGCGATACGGCCGGTAGTTCAGCAGGATCGCCTGCAGGGCGAGCCACATGAAGACATTAATGCGGATGTGGGCCTAGGTCTTTTAGGTGAGGCGCCAATTGGGATCTTCAATGGAGCCTTGGAACAAGGCAGGATAGCAGGAGGCAGCCGAGGAATTGCCGGAGTCCGTCCAGCGCCAAACCAGCCGGTCCGGAGTTAGGGAGAGGGGTGTCTGCCCTAGAAGACGCGAGAGGTTAACATACTGTACCAAGGCCCCAGGGCCGAGAGCGCCCTGAATGTCGCAGACCCAGGTGTGCAGGTGCAGCCCCTCGCAAACAGTCCGCTACTTGCGGCGTCGCCAATGCGTAGACGAGCGGCGCAATCTCAGCGATGCAGCGACCATCCATCCAATGGTCGGTCCAGAATCGGCAGGACATGCCATTGCCAAGCTTCCAAGTAGAAGTGCGCACAACCGTCAGCATCTTGGGATCATGCGGCAGGGGAAGATGGCTCGAGGGGCGAGAGCTGTCGGTGCGCTGCAGCCAGATCCATCTGGCGTGTAGGGCAAGGCCGGAGCGGTGGAGGTCCCAGACACCGAGCACACCAAGCAGGAGAGGGCGGCAACCGCGCGGTTTGCTCACCTTACATTGTCCTCCACGAGCATCCATACGCCCAGCCCAAAGGAAGCCTCGGATCACCCGATTAACTCGCGCCAAAATCGACTTATTGAAGTCAATGGCGATGAGAAAGTGAGTGGGCATGGCGCAGAGCACATGGCGGATGAGAGAAAGCTGGTCTTCAAGGTAGAGCATCAAGGCACGCCACGTGGAAAGCTTATTCTCCAGCTTCACCACTAGGGGGAGCAGCGCCGAGGAAGGGAGCTTGCAGACTGTGAGGGGGAGGCCGAGGTATTGCACTGGAAAGGCTGAGATGGGGCAGGCGAGGTCGCTGCGGATGACGTCGACGTGCTCCTCTGTCAGCGGGTCGAGATAGCCGAGCACTTGGCGATGTTAGTGCGCATCCCAGGGATGATACCGAAGACATGGAGAAGCTCCTACCGGCAAGGCGCCGAGGCCTGATGGCTTCACCTCCAAGTTCCTCCGGAGCTACTGGGACATTGTAAGGACGACATTAGTGACATGTTTGGCAAATTCTACTCCCTCAATTTGCGAGCCTTGCAAAAACTCAGAGGCCTCCTTTGGTTTAGAGGAATCTTGTAGGAATTTCATAGGATATGATTTCTAAAGAAAAAAAAAATTTAGAGCCCTTTGGTTTGTAGGAATGAAATTCTATTCCTATGGAGGAATTCTTCCTATCCTCCACATTTCATAGAAAAATAAATACTAGCCTAGACTCAATGAAAAAAAATCCTATGATGTGAATCAAAGGGCATCTTCTTTCCTATTCCTACTCATAGGATTTGAGATACATGTCATCTCATTTTCTATGACTTTCCTATTCCTACGATTTTCCTACCCAATGAACCAAAGGAGGCCTCAACGAGGCGTACATCACCCTCCTCCCCAAGCGTGCCGATGCCGAGTCCCTCTTCGACTTCTGGCCCATTAGCCTCATCCACCTGCTCGCGAAGCTTTTTTTCAAAGCCCTCTTCCTCCGGCTTGCCCCGCACCTTGGTCTCATGGTTTCGGTAAACCAAGGTGCTTTTATCCCCGGCATTCATGACAACTTGTTGGCGCAGCAAACTGCAGGGCTACTTCGCAACCTCAATGTCCCTTGTATGGTCAAGCTTGCCATTGCCAGGGCCTTCGACTCGGTCTCTTAGCCGTTCCTTCTTGAGACACTTCATCACCTGGATTTTGGGCCAAGCCGGCGCGAGTGGATCACTATTCTATTTGCTGTGGCCTCCACCCATGTGCTCGTCAATGGCGTCCCAGGCTACCCTGTCTCGCATGCTTGTGGACTCCGCCAGGGTGACCTCCTATTGCTGATGCTCTTCGCACTTGTCATCGATGTCCTGAATACTCCGATTCGGCATGTGGCAGAGCTAGGGCTGCTCCATCGCCTCACCTCCCGGCACGCCGCGTCCAGCGTCTCCTTCTGCGGTCGTTGTCTTCTACCACCATGACAAGTGCAATCGTATGTAGCAGGTTGCGGTGCAGAGTTGCTCTGTCGTTGAAGACCCTGTTGTTGTGAGCTTGCCAGGGGCGCATGCAGCAAAACATACTGGCGAGGCTTTGGAAGAGTTTTATTTCCTTCACCTGTTCAACCAAGTAGATAATAATTCTTGCAAATGAAGAGCAATGTGATGTATCGATTCTAGCGCCGGGCACTTGTCACAGCCAGCTGTCATTTGTTCAGGATTTTGCTCTCATATTGGCTTTTGTGTTGAGTCTTCCTCGATAGGCAAGCGAAAGGAAGATCCTGTGATGATGCGGTATTGGTTGCAGCTAAGTCCAGGCTGTGGTTTGCCATCATTTTGCCATGATCAGCGAATAAGGCATAGAAGGATGTGTTCGGTCCTTGGTTACCACATATCATACTTCGTTCGTCTGGATCACTGTCATCGATTACGGTGTGGTGTAGGGAGTTGAGCAATTAAGCGGTCTGCTGTTGTGTCGTATGGGACAGCGGCAGTAGCAGTTCAATATTCCAGGTTCCTTGAACTGGTATGATCGGCTGCAAATGAATATACGTACAAGAGGGTAGCAAACGAACTAGGATGCCTATTCGCCACTTTAGCACAAAGCTTTGGCGCAGAATAGGCAGCCAGTCTGTAATTGGTGTTGCATGTGGACGGATAGCATAGTGCAGGCGCACCAAGCTATTTGTAAAATATAGTTTGAAATCAGTTCTTTTCTATGATCCTGGATTCAAACTCCTTTCTTTCTTTCTTTCTTTCTTGAACACACATAAAAATGCGTGTCATTTCTGGTTACTAGTAAGCGTGCATGTGCAACACACGTTATAACCTGAGGCACATATTGAGCAAAAGAAACAAAACCCCTCTTAAATCTGACCACAACTCAAGTCTTGATCAATTGGCATTTTTCAAAAATTCAGTACAAGACACGAGCTTACACAGAAAGTCTAGTCACATATATCTAGCATTGCTACATTTTTAATCTTCTATAAAGAAAACTACCATATGCCATGGGATAACCACCATCTGGACATCCATGCGATGAAAGCTTTGCACCTTTCACCTGGGATGATTCTTAGTTGGTTGTGCCTCTGCCTCCTCTTATTCGCTGTAAGATACAAACAAGACAGTGTCATGTATAATGCTCTTGTATCTACAATGATCAACCAATGAGGTTGTGCAAGCTAACAGCTTTCCAACTTGATTACAACTCAAATCTAAAAATCTGCAGGTTACGAATGATTCTGATGACCTGTGATGGCGGCACATTGAAACTAATTATTTGAATAAAACCGTGCATTTGGAATACAAAGAAATACTATACTGGAACATGCATTTGAAGAAAAATACAATAATTCACCCGGAGAAAGGAATAGTACTAACAAACTGCTGCATGCAATCAGTGGTATTACAAACAAACAAAAAAGGGTGAAAAAACATGCACATTGTTTAGAAGAAGCAGACTGTTGACTGCCTTTCCCATAAAATAAATGTTTTTCTTTCACATAGCTATAAAAATAGGAACTTGCTTCAAGTTCACAAATATATAGCTTGTCCTTTCCTTTGTCCAGAAAAAATTCCCTGAAATATAAATAGTAGAACATCATGCACCATTTGTGAAGAGCACTTACTTGAACATATGTTGATTTCTGAAAATGCTAATGTGCAACCTATATGGGACGTGGGCATTTTGGAGCCAAGGGAAGCAATAACATCACCCAGTGCAGACAGTGACTTTTTGATGAACTTTGCCTCCTTTGATCTCTCTTCATCTACTTCAGTTTTAGCCAAGCGCTCACTTCCAACCACATGTGGGTAATCCTTTGCCCAGTTACCAAATGCTCACTGGTGACAGTGACCCTAACCAAGATGCAAGTAAAACAAAAGTTCAGATAACGTTATCCCATTGCTAAAATATTCTCATTACTATGTCAAGTGTGCTACTCCCTCCGATCCAAATTAATTGACAAAGACTTAGTAGCACTTTAGTCCAAAATTGTACTAAGTCAGCATCAATTAATTTGGATCGGAGGGAGTAAATTAAATCTAGATCACTGACCACACAACTGACAACTTCTCAGCACATACAACCTCTGAATAAAATAATTAGAATACAACACGTGATAAAATTATTTAAAACAATTGGATTGTACAGAGAATGGCGGTTCCAACTTTTCTGAAATGTTACACTTAGCAATTAGGATGATGCAGATGGTGAAGTAATAGAACCAACACATGATATCATTGTGTGTAAATTTCATCAAGTCAGGTAAAATAAACTTGTAGTGCCGACCATTCCACAAGCACATAGATACGACACATCAATACACCCACTTCTGTTGGTGCTTTACTTAAGTAGTAGTATTTTCACAAACCCCATGCCAGGTGTATGCCAAGTGCACTTCACCGAGTTTTACACTCGCCGAACCCTACCCCGAGTACATATCAGCATAAATGTTTTTTCTGTAGTGCATTTGCACGTGCAACGCACGTATAAAACACTTGATAATTCCTCATTCATCATAGTTAAGAGACAATTATTTGAATAAAAAATGTATTGGCATGAATCGATAAATGTTCCTGTCATACAGGAAAACGCTTGCTTGCACCTATTGCGGCATATAGGATCTTTTTTACATGAAGCGACGAATGTTCCTGTCAGTTACACACAAACAGACACCACTGGAATCATCTCGCATGCCAAGTTCAAAGTTTGGCGAGTTTTCTTTCGTCGGGAGCTCAGCAATCACAGTAGTCTACCGAGTATCAACGTATATGAACTCAGGAAACCAAAAGAATCTTGTAAACACACCTACCTATTTGCCCAGTTTCGAGGGAAGGGGACTCCGCGAGACAATATAAACCCATAAAACTCAAGTCATTGATGCGCCACTCATTCTTTATATGCATCAAGATGCTCTTTGACATGTAGATGTTAGTTTATTTTGCACTGAAATATGTCAAAACACTGAAATGCTGAAAGAAAAATACATGATCTGCAATGAAACTTTTCATCCATATTTCATAGAATTCACAACTGCCTAAATAATATGGAATTGCCATTGGCCACAAATTACAAAGTCTGCGCTAAATAAGCAAACCTTATACAATTCTAGTGGGCTACCATAATTTTTTGACTGCGGAATTCTACAAAATAAATGAATTTGGAACTACCTAGTGGTCTACAATCCCAGTAATCAAGCAATCCATGCACACTTTGTATAATAAATGGATTTTGCTTGAATAACAAACTAACTTGTTGTACAGTTCTACAAGCAGACAAGATAACAAACCTATAAGAGAAGATATGGAACCATGGAAGTACAGGGAGATTGAAAACAGAAGCCTAACGTGTTCTTCACAGCAGATAATTTTGATCATTTCTTATAAACCATACTTACTATGTTCAACTGAACTGCAGTATACTATTTAAATTTGGACTAACCATGCTTTCCTAATACATCAACCAGGAAACAATTTCAAAATATACAAATAAGATCATGATGAGTAGTTTATTTGTTAATCATAATGGACATAAATTTCAAATTGACTTCAAGAAATAACATCATTTGTACATCTATGGCTTACGAACACCAGAGCAAATATTTGATACCAGCTTGAACTTCAAACAAAATTGTCCTGACGAACAACTATCCAATGGTACCACCCTGCACATCAAGAAAAAAAACATCACATACTCACTGCATTCCTAGATTTAGAGTGTTTTTGTGGCTCTACTATCTGAAACACCTTCACCGACAGAAAGTAGTTGTGCCAGTTGTTTAAGGAGAATAATAATCCACATACCATAGCCAGGATATATTTTTTCTTTCACATTTGCATACAAAGGAAAAAGCTCTGTAGAAAGATATTACCAGCGCTTGGAAAGGAATCGATTGCAGTAGCAGTTGCATAAGAAATGATGCACTGAGTTCTCTCGAAGCTTTCCTGCTTATTCACTTACAAAATTCAAATAAAGACCATCAAAAACAATTCGAACAGTCTGGTCAGTTGTAGAGGATTTTCCATATGTGATACTCTCCTGAATGTTGAATCTCAGCAATGTTGTAGAGGAGTAGGCCAGTCTAATTAATTGCATTTACACGTTTGTAAGTCTCGATCCTAGAAACTTGCAAACCTACGGTTCAACAAAGGCTGCAATTTACTTTTTACTGAAAGATATGTTATCTATTGATCTCTCTCTATCTTATGGCTGAGATGAACATAATTGTGGAAAGAAGCCTCCACTGAATTTTTAGTCTCCACTGTACACCACCAACCAATTTCCGAACTAAGGAGGCGGAGGGGGTGTTGCATTACCAGATTTTGAAGCCTAGGGCGGTGTGGTAGTGTGAAGCTGCTGCCCCGGCAGCCACTGCAAAATAAGGTACAGTTATACAGACAAAGCACATAACTTGGGATCAAAATTGTGAGAGTAGCGTAGGATATAACAGCTGTATACACACAAATAGTCATGGAGTAGCAACTTAGGACATGCAGAGATAAGATGTTCAACTGAACATGGAGAAAGAAGGTTCCAGGAGTGGTGGAACTCACCTGCGACGCCGTTCTTGCCGCCTTCGCCGTCACGTCGCCTCCTGGTTGTCCACTCGTGGGCTTCCTGGGCGACCCTCGGTCGTGGCACCGGGCCTCGATGGAGTGCGGCAGGCTACTGGCAGCGGAGCGGGTGACGCAGGGCGTGATGGCGCTGCGCAGGGACCCGACGACGCCCGACTTCGCTGCTCCCGCCGATCTTCTGGTTCCCGGCGCTCGAGCGACTCAACCTCTCGCTGGCCTCGCTGTGGGGCCAACCGCTGCTCTCCTCGGCCTCGCGAATTGCAGGGGCGCCCGCCCCCTCCTCCTCCTCCAACCACCTCCCGCTCCACCGGAAGAGATCGCCGAGCGGAACACCTTCATTGCCGCGCGCCTGGCCGCCTACTCCCCGCCATGTCCGACCTCCCCCTCTACTGCTGCGACCCCTCGACGCTCACCAGCCCCGCGCCAGGCCAACCTCCGCAGCGTCTATCTCGGGGTGGATTAGGAAGTGCATCGAAGAGGAAGGGAAGGGAGGGCCGGCGGCGCAACGTTGCTGCGGATCCGTATTTCTCGATCTAGGGAGAGATAAAAGGGGAATCGTGCCCAAAAATCACGGGGCTGTGGGCGGGGCCGCCGGGATCGGGAACGCGGAGCGCTAGAAGAATCGCAGACCACGCGTCTGCTCGGCAGAACATTTCATCTCAGACGTTCATCTAGGCGACAGACCGTTCGTGTAATATAGGCAGTAGGATGTGCTTAGGTTGATCTGATCTGACGGTACAGGTTATTCTATGTACAATTTGTTGTGTGGCTTTGAGAGAAGTCATGTTTGCTCTTTTAATAATAGTATAGAAGTATAGAAGACAACCTGAGCTCGACAGGAACACTCCAATCATTTGGAGGGCACAGGTGCCCAGAAAACTTAAAGTCTCTGCCTGGCTACTTTTCAGAAACAGGCTCAACACCCACGCCAACCTCGCGCACAAGCACATCATCACCAACAATGTGTGCCCTCGGTGCCATGAGCAATGTGAAGACACATCGCATCTCTTTCATTTCATGCCCTCTAGCTGATAGAGTTTGGCAACGCTTGGGTATTTCACCTATATCCGAGGACGTCGATGAGCTATGGGGCACAACACTGCCACACGACATGCAGGCCAATATGTGGCCTTTGGTTCTACTAACCTCTCTGTGAAAGATCTGGGCCGCATGGAATCACATGCTATTCAGGTCCATCGACCAAAGATCTGTAATAACCCTTAGGCTTATTATCTACAAGAGCGCAAAGAAGAGACAAGACTGTACGGACGAAATAGCAAAGTAGAGAAGGGCCACACATCTAAACTCTCTAACCCAAGGGGGAAAAGGAAACTAAGAAGAAGAAGCAACCCAAAGCTCTGATCAAGTGAAATATTTGGCTAGCAGGATACAAGGAAATGATTCAGTTCTAGAGCCAAAGATCGTAGTTCTCGAACGAGCACTCGAAAAGATTCTGGAGGATCCTCATGATTAGGTATTCTTTTTCCCCAGATCGTAGCATCAAGTATTTCTTGGCGAGCTATAAGATGGTCAGATTTATAAGTAAGTATCTCTTGTAAAATATGAGCAACACCAAATCCTTCTAAAGCCCAAACTTCCATTTCTCCTACTCGTTGTCCCCCGTATGTCAGTTGCATCAACCATCTAGTCTAGAGAATTTGAGTTATGTGTTCTTCAGGCACTACCTTCAACTGTTCCTAATGTTCTCCTGCTCGTGAAGATGCATGCCCTGGAAATGAGAGATTGTCCGGCTGAAAAAGATAAGAGCAAGATATGAGTCCATGAAAGAGACACGGCTGTGGATCATAGAAGAAGATAGGAAAGGAAGCACAACATCATGTCACCTGCCCTACCTGGCCTTCTTCTCTGCAGCATAGCCGTTGAACTGCTTGAACACCAGCGTTCTTGGCTATCAGCTAAACTCTGAACTGATTTCTCGCTGCAGCTGATGCATCCATCCTTCCCAGATCCCACTAAAGGCAGTCACCACAAGTAAATGCTGGAATGTGGCAGTCTAGCAGCGCAAGCCAGAGAGTGGTTTGTGTCTAGTGGAGCAGCAGCACCTGACGCTGTGAGTGCAACCACCCACCCCCATTGTCTTGTATGCTACAAGTAACTGATGTATTCTTCTGCAGTCTGATCTCGTCACCACATGTCGCAGAAAATAGAAGCCTGATCCAATGCTGTGAGCAGCAGCAGCATTTTAGAAGAAGGAAAAAACCTGATGTATTCTTCTACTACGGTGTCTTGTTCAGTCTGATCTCGTAGCCACGTGTGAAGAGAATGACACGTAAAACTACAGAATCTGCTTTAATATGATGGGCATGGTTGTGCCTGAACCCCTTTGGATTCCTTCGCTGCCGCGTGCGTGAGTGAATAGTGTGAGATTCCCACTGCAGCAGTAGCACGCCAGGTCAAGTCATGCTCATGCCCTACGGCATAGGTCTCTCTTTTTAAGCAATTTACGTTTTCTTCGCGTTTCCATTTTCTTTTTAAAATTGGTACGCACTTATCGAAAAAGATTTTCGCCCCGCTTTATAGATAAAGCAAACCACCAGAGCCACAAAGTACAACAAGGTACACACACAGAGTACCACAACACAAAGTACAAACGGTTCTGCTGAGAGGACAACTCAACAAGTCCTGGAAATAAACAAAGGAGGCGGGTCAACCGCAGCATCCGAAGCAGCAACAAAGGATCTAATCCGGCTCTGGAGGTGGCGGAGGGAGCGGCGGCGCCAAGCGGAGAGCCATCGAGCGAAGGTCGGCAATGATGGAGGTGATGGCGTCGCGATCCTGGTACACACTTACTCTCTGTCGAAACAGGCTTTCATCTTTTTTATAAAAAAGTAAAACAACCATACAACAAATTCATGTGCAGCAACACAAACACATCAACAACAAAGTCTAGTCCCAAACTAGCAATATGTCCGTGCGTTGCAACGGATCTGAAGTAGTACTACATATTCACAAATTTCAAAGAAAAAAGTCTAGTTTTGATATACATATATGACTAATAATATCTTATGTTTCACTCAAATTATATTCCTTGGACTGTTTTGATGAAACAAAGGAGGAATGTGGTTTGGTTTCAAGATACTAAGGGGTTTTCTGTAAATTGAAGCAGATAAGTGGAATATTGTTGTAAAAAGGCCATAACTTACATCACAATCGTTAGATGCAGATCTAATGGTCAAAAATGACGGATGACAGACACACCATCATCACCAACCGAGTCTTTTATAGGAGTATATATTGTGCTACCTTGAGTGCGGCTGTGTGTGCGCGTCAGCGTGAACTCTTGTTAGACCTTGTGGCTTGGTGTTTTGCTTTATATACTAGATCATTGTTGGTGCGCGTTGCTGCGCTCATCTATTTTGAAGTTTTTTTTGATAGAGAGATATATTTTTTTTGTAAATGGGGGAAAGAGAAAAATATTAAAAAATACACCTGAGAAACACTGGTGGTAGTAAAGATCAAATACCATAGTTGACGGAAATGCTGGCCATTTCAGTAAGTATTCCTTTTACTCGATTGTTGCAAGCATATTCCAGAGTGCAGACCACAAATAGATGTTATGGAACCAGAAATAAATCACATTGTTGTAATGTATGAAGTTTTTTTTAATAATATTCATCGATATAACCTAACCTGCAAGGTTATATAGGGCTGGAGCAATGGATAATAATGAGTAAGCGAATCCTTGCTGTTGTGTTAGCCGATGTAGCAAAGGTCCTTACCACATTCAAGTCCTCTCAATTCTGCACAAGACAGAGAAAGCATGCTTAGTCATCTCCATTTTGAAAATTTAGCCTACTGATCTATCTAAAATGTAGAAACAGAAGTCAATACCTGCACGTCGACCGTCGCAAGATCATGCGAGAGGAGATCCGTTGGGGACAAAGAAGATCAGGCAGCGTACCAGTAGCTCAGTTTCCTGTATTTCTCTCCAGGAACATAATTTAAGACCGGAATGATATTCAAATATCCGAGGGGATCCAGTGCGGGAGGGAGACAACGTGCTCGAGGAGATTCAGCTGCGGCAAGGCACCCGAAGGAATCCAGCGCTTTATGGTATCCAGTCGATCAAGCCGAGATGCGTGATGCAGGTGAATCTGGGGGAGGTCAATCCAGCCGACCATGGTAATCCGCCTGCAGAGGTAGAGGGTCACCTTGAGCATCGGACAATTGCCGGAAATCAAGGACGTATATAACCATCACAACAGGACTTTAATGGCGACTGGTGTGCGCCACTCGCCAGCGACGGATAATTGCAGGATAATTGTACACCAGGTATCTTGGATAGGATATAACTCATCCACTCAAACTTCCTTCATATCTCCTAATAATCTACATAATTGAGAAAGTTACCAGCTCTTTTGGAACATTTATCCTCTTTCTTAAACTACACTATTGTGTGCCGGAAAGGACACAGTAAATGGATATTTATATTGGAATCTCACACTACATTTGCAAGACACAAAGAATTGTTTGTACGGCCAACTACATATACATAGTAAAAAAAGGAGCCACTGAAATGTTCTTGGAATCTAATGGAATCATCAATCCGTACATCTCTATCACTAATTTGTATTCTTGAAATCATTGAGTTTAGATGTATTCTTCAGCTTCTAACTGATAGAAACAAACATTGTTCTTTCACATCGTACAACTCCACCAAATGTACTAATCTAATTATTTGTCTCAAGCAACTGGGAGCAATGAATACCAGAATTGTCATATTATATAGAACTGCAAGTGATATCCGACAATCATTTTTGATGAACAAAATGATAGGAGAGCGGCTGAATCTATGCGAATAACCTGCAGTGGCGGAGTGGCATCAAGCTGACGCAAGCACATGTCTTCGGTGTTCCAAGCCTCGGCCTCCTCCAAATCTCCCTTGAGACTAGTGGCGCACTGAATCTAAGCATCAGACAGTGTCTCATATACAGAAGCGATTGAACTAAACCTGGCGGTGACGTGCACGAGTGGCTGCAGCTAGGAGCAACGGTGACGGGGAAGATGAGACGCCGCACATCTGCTACCGGCGGGATCCTATTGAACATCGCATCCTCGCACGCGTCGCCTCGGGTTGATCCCCTCCTGCGCCGGATCACTGGCAAGCATCGCCTCGGATTGATCCCCACCGGCGTCGGAATCCCTCGCGAGGCTCGACTTAGACTGGATGGAAGAAGAACGCCCGAAGTTGAGGGAGGCGAGGAGATGCCGTCGTGGGCGGCGGCGGGGAGAGGAGGGGGTGTCGTGAGGAGCGAAGGGACGTGCTGGTTCGCTGTTTTATTGTCTTCGCTGAAGCGGGCTTCGCTGCCTTGGGCCGAGTAGAAAACTGGCCCGATTAACCCCTGGGCTCCAAAATAGCTACGAGAGTAGCTGCCCTTGCGACATTAGGCCCAGTTCACGGCTAACATAGCGCTAATCCAACGGCTGACCTTGCTAATGCCCTGAGATGGCAGGAAAACTGCTTAGTTATAATGTCTTTAAATAAAGGGGTGCAAAAGCCTTTTTTGGTAAGTGGGATATTGTTGCAAAAAGGTCGCAACTTACATCATAGTCGTTAGACGCAGATCCAATGGTCAGAAATGATGGACGACAGACACACTATCATCACCGACTGAGTCTTTTATAGGAGTAGCGACAAGTTGGGGTAGACTAGAGGTGAAACTCATAAGATCTCGCAACCAACTCATGATTCTGGCACATGGATAGCAAGTTTTCATACACCCCTGCCCATGACTAGTTCTCTGGTGATACTTCAGTCCTTCAGATCCTTCTTTACGGACTCCTCTCATGTCAAGTTCGATCTACCCTGATCTCTCTTGACATTAGCAGCACACTTTAGCCGTTTCTCTATGCACCGACACTTCTGGAGGCCTACATTGAATATGCCCAAATCATCTCAGACGATGTTGGACAAGCTTCTCTTTAATTGGTGCTACCCAACTCTATTTCTTATACCATCATTCCGGACTTGGTCCTTCCTTGTGTGACTAGACATTCATCTCAACATGCGCATCTCCGTCACACCTAACTGTTGAACATGTCTCCTTTTAGTCAGCTAACACTCAGCGCCATACAACATTGTGAGTCGAACCGCCGTCCTATAGAACTTGCCTTCTAGCTTTTGTTGCACTCTCTTGTCACATAGAACGCCAGAAGCTTGGTCCACTTCATCCATCCGGCTTCGATTCAATGGTTCACATCTTCATCGATATCCCCATCCTTCTACAACATTGACCCCAAATATCAAAATGTGTCCTTGTGAGGCACCATCTGCCCATCAAGGCTAACCTCCTCCTCCTCGTGCCTAGTAGTACTAAAACCGCACCTCATGTACTCGGTTTTAGTTCTACTAAGTCTAGAACCTTTCGATTTCAAGGTTTGTCTCCATAGCTCTAACTTCCTATTGACCCCTGTCCGACTATCATCGACTAGCACCGCATCATCGTAAAGAGCATACACCATGGGATATCTCCTTGTATATCCTTTGTGAGATCATTCATCACCAAAGTAAAAAAGCTAAGGGCTCAAAGCTCACCCCTGATGCAGTCCTATTTTAATTGGGAAGTCATTAATGTCATCATCACCTTTTCGAACACTTGTCACAATATTATCGTACAGGCCTGTCGATGGGGCAGGCCAAATTGGCCGACCGCCTAGGGCCCCCAATATTTTGGGGTCTCCAAATCAGTAGGTGATGGGTAGGCTGCTTTATAATCTGAAAAAAGGCCTGGTAGCCCAACCAGGAGCCCAGCGAAACAAGCAGGTTGCCCGATCGCCTAAATCGTCGTCTCCTAGTATCCCACCTGTAGCCGCCTCTCCCCATCGCCCAGACCTGATTCCATCCGCTGATCTGACTGCTTGCCCTCCCGTCGTCGCTCTCGTCCAGTGCTCCTGCGATCTACGGATGAATGGTGCATGGTAATTGGCTGGTTCCCCAACCTAAACTAACCCCACGTGAGTGCTCGAGGCCTATTTGCTGCAGGTTGGATTCGATTTGCTTCAGATAATAAACTTCTGAATTTTGAATTTTGGTATAGAAAACGGAAACATATCTGCTTCTACGGATCCTGTAAATAAAGGTCCACCTCCTTCAGTCCTGCAAACAATATCATACATATGCAGATATGCTCTCTGTTTCAATCATTCCTTTTGTTTTGCTTTTTGGTAGAAAATGTGTTTAGTTACTTGTATCACCTTTACTCTTTTAGCATTAGTTTTTGAAATATTTATAAATATCATACCAAATTACATACATTTGAAGTAATATAATTAACAAAATGAACATATATCTTAGTTATATGAAAATTTCCAAATTTAGGGCCACATTTTGCAGTTCGCCCCGGGCCCCCAAATTTCTTGAGACGACCCTGTTATCATATATGACATTCCACGGTATCTTATTGTAGACCTTCTCCAAGTCAATGAACACCACATGCAGGTCATTCTTTTGCTCCCTGTATCTCTTCATGAATTGTACGAAGAAAATGGATTCCTTGGTCGACTTCCCAAGCATGAGACCAAAATGAAACCAAACTGATTTTTGATCACGGAAGAAACCAACATGAAACCAAACTGATTTTTGGTCACGGGAGAGGGAGGAAGAGAGAGGACGCTAGGAGGGAGGAGAGCCTAGGGTTTGGGCCCTTGAGCGTGCGGCGAATGCCCTCGACCATCGAGGCCCTCGCCTGACGTCGCACCCATGGGCGTCTTCGTGCTTCTGCTCGCACGGCGGGCTCGGGCTATAGCTCGATGAACCGGCTCGACAATTTCCGGCACTTTGATGGGTGCTGATGCTGCCACTTGTCACCCCTCCGCGAATGCCGAACTTAGCTCGGCCATATGCTGGAGCGGCTCACGACGACGGACATGCACGGGGTGCGCATGAGACGAAACTGGACGCGTCATGGAAAACAGGGTAAAACCACATACGAGCCACCAACTCGTCCACGAACGAGTACACAGGCCAAAAACGTGTAGGATGGAGATGTTGTTGCCGTCTAGCCCTAGCTCTCGCCTACCTCTCGTTCTCTCTCGCTCTATGATGCGAAAGGAGGTAGAAGAAGAAGATGGACACAAGACACAAGAAATTTTCCCGCCCAGCGCATGAACGTCCCAATCTTTTCTTTGTATTCACAGGCTACATGCTCGGCAACTCCCATATACAAACACACTCGTGGCCGGGCCTTTTGTAGTCCCACGGCAGCGCAACTCCCACGTTACCTGTGTGCATGTACGCACGAACGCCTGTAGACTTCGCTGCTCGCGAGCGATCCGCTCGGCCATGCGCACGACACGCTCAACATGGCCGCTCGCAACAGACCCGCTAAGAGCATCTCCAGCCGCGCCCCCCAAAAAGGCCTCCCAGGCGATTTTTTCACACCGACGCTAAAAAATCAGCCCAGTCGCGCCCCCAGGAGCCTGATTTTCGCCGGCCTGGGCCGATATTAGCGCCGGCGGACCCAGGCCGAACCCGGCGCGCTTGGGGGCGCTCGGGGACGCCGGGGCGAGTGGTTTTGGCGCCAAAGAGCCGCGGGCCCGCCGCGTTAGCGACACCGTACGTCGTCTTCCCCCAACGCCTCGGTTTCCTGCGGGGAATCAATGGCAAGGCTGCCGCCGGTCAGCCTTACCATTGATTCCTCACGGGCGGCGCGTCATGGGACGGTGTGCCGACGCCTCCCTTCCCTCGCACGCGTACACACGGGCGGGGCGCGGCTATAAAGCCGACGGCCTCCCTCGCCTCTGGCCACACCAGCCCTAGCCCTAGCCGTCGAGCTCTGCCTCTCCCAAGAGCCTCTGCCGAGCCCTCCCTCTCCCGAGCGCCGCCGTCGAGTCCTCCCTCTCCCGATGGCTGAGCATTTCCCCGGAGATGAGGCGGCGGACAACGGCTTCCGCCGCCGCTCGCTCCGGGAACATGAGTCTTGGCTCCTGTTCCAGGCGAACATCCCGGCGCCGCCGGACATGCGCGCCGGGACGACGGGCTGGAAGCTCAGCAACGGGGGAGTGCCCATTCCCCCGTTGCCCGACGCCGTGGCTAAACCCTCGTACTTCGCCGACGAGGTTGAGGTCATGCGCGCCTCCCTCACCGACGCCCAGCTCTCCCTCCCCCAGTACGCCGCCAACAACCACGCGGCTTGGGCGGCGTACTTCCAACGCCGTCAGCAGCAGCGGCTGGCGTCCACCAACGGCGCGGCGGTGGTCGGCGGCATGAAGAACAGCGAGGGGCGCCACCTGTGGTGGGGCGTCCCCGGCCGCACACTCGAGGGCGTGCTGACACACCTCGAGGGCGACAACAACCCGCCGTTGGCGTACCCCCCGGCGAGGGCGGCCGCCACGGCCACGGCTCACCGCCGACGCGACGGGCAATGGTTGCCCAGGAGGTTCGGTGCCTCCTCTTCTTCCTCCTCATCACGCTCTTCTTCGCACTCCTACGGCTCTCCGGCGCTGCTCGGCGTCAAGGCCGAGCCCGCGGCGGAGACGCCGCTCGGCCGGCGCACTCGCAGCGCCAACATCATCATCAACGAGGGCGGCTGGCGCGCCTCCTCGTCGGCTCCTCCTCCGCGCTTCGTCAAGCCCAAGACGGAGCCGGGGCTCGCACCGGTGAAGACGGAGCCGGGCCTCCTCCCCACGGTGAAGACGGAGCACGGCGGCGACGTCGAGCACGACGACGACGCGGCCCTGGAATGGGCGTGCGCGGACTCCCTGAAGATGGCGAGGGAGCGCCAGTGCACGGCTCTGCATCGATTCGCGCAGTGACGAAGGAGGCGTCATCGTCATCGAGGACAGCGACGACGACGACGCGCCGCCGCCACCAGCCCGCGTTGGCGACACCGGTCAGGGGTCCACCAGGGACGGCCGCGTCAAGGAGGAGAAGCCCGACGACAGCGGCGACGATGGTGGTGACGACGGTGACTACTCCACGCTCATCCATTTCCTTTTTTAATTAGATATATTATGTAATAAAAATCCGCGACTATTATGTAATATATGCCGAACTTCACCGAACTTTGCCGAAATTTGCTATATTTTTGCCTTTTTTGAACGCGCCTGGGGCGGCCCGGGGGCGGGCGGCTGGGGACCAACTCGTCCCCAGGTCGATTTTTTGCACCGGCTCACCCCCAGGCGGCGATTTTAGGCGCCCCCCGGGGGCCAACGGCTGGAGATGCTCTAACTACCTCTTGCATGCATGCACTAACAACCACGCCTAGCGGCCACCAAGTTCGGCCTTGAAAGAAATATGCCCTAGAGGCAATAATAAATTTATTATTTATTTCCTTATATCATGATAAATGTTTATTATTCATGCTAGAATTGTATTAACCGGAAACATAATACATGTGTGAATACATAGACAAACAGAGTGTCACTAGTATGCCTCTACTTGACTAGCTCGTTAATCAAAGATGGTTATGTTTCCTAACCATGAACAAGGAGTTGTTATTTGATTAACGGGATCATATCATTAGGTGAATGATCTGATTGACATGACCCATTCCATTAGCTTAGCACCCGATCGTTTAGTATGTTGCTATTGCTTTCTTCATGACTTATACATGTTCCTATGACTATGAGATTATGCAACTCCCGTTCGCCCGAGGAACACTTTGTGTGCTACCAAACGTCACAATGTAAATGGGTGATTATAAAGGTGCTCTATAGGTGTCTCCAAAGGTACATGTTGGGTTGGCGTATTTCGAGATTAGGATTTGTCACTCTGATTGTCGGAGAGGTATCTCTGGGCCCTCTCGGTAATGCACATCACATAAGCCTTGCAAGCATTGCAACTAATGAGTTAGTTGCGAGATGATGTATTACGGAACGAGTAAAGAGACTTGCCGGTAACGAGATTGAACTAGGTATTGAGATACCGATGATCGAATCTCGGGCAAGTAACATACCGATGACAAAGGGAACAACGTATGTTGTTATGCGGTCTGACCGATAAAGATCTTCGTAGAATATGTAGGAGCCAATATGAGCATCCAGGTTCCGCTATTGGTTATTGACCGGAGACGTGTCTCGGTCATGTCTACATTGTTCTCGAACCCGTAGGGTCCGCACGCTTAAGGTTTCGATGACAGTTATATTATGAGTTTATGAGTTTTGATGTACCGAAGTTAGTTCGGAGTCCCGAATGTGATCACGGACATGACGAGGAGTCTCGAAATGGTCGAGACATAAAGATTTATATATTGGACGGCTATATTCGGACACCAGAAGTGTTCCGGGTGATTTCAGAGAAAACCGGAGAGCCGGAGGGTTACCGGAACCCCCCCCCCCCCGGGAGAAGTAATGGGCCATATGGGCCTTAGTGGAGAGAGAGGGGCAGCCAGAGGTGGGCTGCATGCCTCCTCCC
>NC_057794.1:251187757-251207160 GCF_018294505.1 Triticum aestivum
AGAGAGAGGGGCAGCCAAAGGTGGGCCGCGCGCCTCCTCCCCCCTGGTCCGAATTGGACTAGGAGAGGGGGGCGGCGCCCCCCTTTCCCTCTCCCTCCCCACTTCTTTCCCCCTCCTAGTAGGAGTCCTACTCCTACTAGGAGGAGGACTCCTCCTTGGCGCGCCATAGAGGGCCGGCCGGCCTCCTCCCCTTGATCCTTTATATACGGGGGCAGGGGGCACCCCTTGACACACAAGTTGATCCACGTGATCATATTCTTAGCCGTGTGCGGTGCCCCCTTCCACCATAGTCCTCGATAATATTGTAGCGGTGCTTAGGCGAAGCCCTGCGATAGTAGAACATCAAGATCGTCACCACGCCGTCGTGCTGATGGAACTCTTCCCCGACACTTTGCTGGATCGGAGTCCGGGGATCGTCATCGAGCTGAACGTGTGCTAAAACTCGGAGGTGCCGTAGTTTCGGCACTTGATCGGTCGGGCCATGAAGACGTACGACTACATCAACCACGTTGTGCTAACGCTTCCGTTGTCGATCTACAAGGGTACGTAGATGACACTCCCCCTCTCGTTGCTATGCATCACCATGATCTTGCGTGTGCGTAGGAAATTTTTTGAAATTACTACGAAACCCAACAGTGGCATCCGAGCCTAGGTTTTATATGTTGATGTTATATGCACGAGTAGAACACAAGTGAGTTGTGGGCGATATAAGTCATACTGCTTACCAGCATGTCATACTTTGGTTTGGCGGTATTGTTGGACGAAGCGGCCCGGACCGACATTACGCGTACGCTTACGCGAGACCGGTTCTCCCGACGTGCTTTGCACATAGGTGGCTTGCGGGTGACAGTTTCTCCAACTTTAGTTGAACCGAGTGTGGCTACGCCCGGTCCTTGCGAAGGTTAAAACAGCACCAACTTGACAAACTATCATTGTGGTTTTGATGTGTAGGTAAGATTGGTTCTTGCTTAAGCCCGTAGCAGCCACGTAAAACTTGCAACAACAAAATAGAGGACGTCTAACTTTTTTTTTGCAGGGCATGTTGTGATGTGATATGGTCAAGACATGATGCTAAATTTTATTGTATGAGATGATCATGTTTTGTAACCGAGTTATCAGCAACTGGCAGGAGCCATATGGTTGTCGCTTTATTGTATGCAATGCAATCGCGCTGTAATGCTTTACTTTATCACTAAGCGGTAGCGATAGTCGTGGAAGCATAAGATTGGCGAGACGACAACGATGCTACGATGGAGATCAAGGTGTCGCGCCGGTGACGTTGGTGATCACGACGGTGGTTCAAAGATGGATATCACAAGCACAAGATGATGATGGCCATATCATATCACTTATATTGATTGCATGTGATGTTTATCTTTTATGCATCTTATCTTGCTTTGATTGACGGTAGCATTATAAGATGATCTCTCACTAATTATCAAGAAGTGTTCTCCCTGAGTATGCACCGTTGCGAAAGTTCTTCGTGCTGAGACACCACGTGATGATCGGGTGTAGTAGGCTCTACGTTCAAATACAACGGGTGCAAAACAGTTGCACACGCGGAATACTCAGGTTATACTTGACGAGCCAAGCATATACAGATATGGCCTCGGAACACGGAGACCGAAAGGTTGAGCGTGAATCATATAGTAGATATGATCAACATAGTGATGTTCACCAATGAAACTACTCCATCTCACGTGATGATCGGACATGGTTTAGTTGATTTGGATCACGTAATCACTTAGAGGATTAGAGGGATGTCTATCTAAGTGGGAGTTCTTTAAGTAAATTAATTGAACCTAAATTTATCATGAAACTTAGTACCTGATAGTATCTTGCTTGTTTATGCTTGATTGTAGATAGATGGCTCGTGTTGTTGTTCCGTTGAATTTTAATGCGTTCCTTGAGAAAGCAAAGTTGAAAGATGATGGTAGCAATTACACGGACTAGGTTCATAACTTGAGGATTATCCTCATTGCTGCACAGAAGAATTACGTCCTGGAAGCACCGCTGGGTGCCAGGCCTGCTACTGGAGCAACACCAGATGTTATGAACGTCTGGCAAAGCAAAGCTGATGACTACTCGATAGTTCAGTGTGCCATGCTTTACGGCTTAGAGTCGGGACTTCAACGATGTTTTGAACGTCATGGAGCATATGAGATGTTTCAGGAGTTGAAGTTAATATTTCAAGCAAATGCCTGGATTGAGAGATATGAAGTCTCCAATAAGTTCTATAGCTGTAAGATGGAGGAGAACAGTTCTGTCAGTGAGCATATACTCAAAATGTCTGGGTATAATAATCACTTGATTCAATTGGGAGTTAATCTTCCAGATGATTGCGTCATTGACAGAATTCTCCAATCACTGCCACCAAGCTACAAGAGCTTCGTGATGAACTATAATATGCAAGGGATGAATAAGACTATTCCCGAGCTCTTCGCAATGCTGAAAGCTGCGAAGGTAGAAATCAAGAAGGAGCATCAAGTGTTGATGGTCAACAAGACCACTAGTTTCAAGAAAAAGGGCAAAGGGAAGAAGAAGGGGAACTTCAAAAAGAACAGCAAGCAAGTTGCTACTCAAGAGAAGAAACCCAAACCTGGACCTAAGCCTGAAACTGAGTGCTTCTACTGCAAGCAGACTGGTCACTGGAAGCGGAACTGCCCCAAGTATTTGGCGGATAAGAAGGATGGCAAGGTGAACAAAGGTATATGTGATATATATGTTATTGATGTGTACCTTACTAATGCTCGCAGTAGCACCTGGGTATTTGATACTGGTTCTGTTGCTAATATTTGCAACTCGAAACAGGGACTACGGATTAAGCGAAGATTGGCTAAGAACGAGGTGACGATGCGCGTGGGAAACGGTTCCAAAGTCGATGTGATCGCAGTCGGCACGCTACCTCTATATCTACCTTCGGGATTAATATTAGACCTAAATAATTGTTATTTGGTGCCAACGTTAAGCATGAACATTATATCTGGATCTTGTTTGATGCGAGACGGTTATTCATTTAAATCTGAGAATAATGGTTGTTCTATTTATATGAGTAATATCTTTTATGGTCATGCACCCTTAAGGAGTGGTCTATTTTTATTGAATCTCGATAGTAGTGACACACATATTCATAGTGTTGAAGCCAAAAGATGCAGAGTTGATAATGATAGTGCAACTTATTTGTGGCACTGCCGTTTAGGTCATATCGGTGTAAAGCGCATGAAGAAAATCCATACTGATGGACTTTTGGAACCACTTGATTATGAATCACTTGGTACTTGTGAACCGTGCCTCATGGGCAAGATGACTAAAACACTGTTCTCCGGTACTATGGAGAGAGCAACAGATTTGTTGGAAATCATACATACAGATGTATGTGGTCCGATGAATATTGAAGCTCGTGGCGGATATCGTTATTTTCTCACCTTCACAGATGACTTAAGCAGATATGGGTATATCTACTTAATGAAACATAAGTCTGAAACATTTGAAAAGTTCAAAGAATTTCAGAGTGAAGTTGAAAATCATCGTAACAAGAAAATAAAGTTTCTACGATCTGATCGTGGAGGAGAATATTTGAGTTACGAGTTTGGTGTACATTTGAAAAATTGTGGAATAGTTTCGCAACTCACGCCACCCGGAACACCACAGTGTAATGGTGTGTCCGAACGTCGTAATCGCACTTTACTAGATATGGTGTGATCTATGATGTCTCTTACTGATTTACCGCTATTGTTTTGGGGATACGCTCTAGAGACGGCCGCATTCACGTGAAATAGGGCACCATCAAAATCCGTTGAGACGACGCCCTATGAACTGTGGTTTGGCAAGAAACCAAAGTTGTCGTTTCTGAAAGTTTGGGGCTGTGATGCTTATGTGAAAAAGCGTCAACCTGATAAGCTCGAACCCAAATCGGAGAAATGTGTCTTCATAGGATATCCAAAGGAGACTATTGGATACACCTTCTATCACAGATCCGAAGGCAAGACTTTTATTGCTAAATTCGGAAACTTTCTGGAGAAGGAGTTTCTCTCGAAAGAAGTGAGTGGGAGGAAAGTAGAACTTGACGAGGTAACTGTACCTGCTCCCTTATTGGAAAGTAGTGCATCACAGAAAACTGTTTCTGTAACACCTACACCAGTTAGTGAGGAAGCTAATGATGATGATCATGAAACTTCAGAACAAGATACTACTGAACCTCGTAGATCAACCAGAGTAAGATCCGCGCCAGAGTGGTACGGTAATCCTGTTCTGGAAGTCATGCTACTAGATCATGATGAGCCTACGAACTATGAAGAAGCGATGGTGAGCCCAGATTCTGCAAAATGGCTTGAAGCCATGAAATCTGAGATGGGATCCATGTATGAGAACAAAGTATGGACTTTGGTTGACTTGCCCGATGATTGGCAACCAATTGAGAATAAATGGATCTTCAAGAAGAAGACTGACGCTGACGGTAATATTACTGTCTACAAAGCTCGACTTGTCGCAAAAGGTTTTCGGCAAGTTCAAGGGATTGACTACGATGAGACCTTCTCACCCGTAGCGATGCTTAAGTCTGTCCGAATCATGTTAGCAATTACCGCATTTTATGATTATGAAATTTGGCAGATGGATGTCAAAACTGCATTCCTGAATGGATTTCTGGAAGAAGAGTTGTATATGATGCAACCAGAAGGTTTTGTCGATCCAAAGAGAGCTAACAAAGTGTGCAAGCTTCAGTGATCCATTTATGGACTGGTGCAAGCCTCTCGGAGTTGGAATAAACGCTTTGATAGTGTGATCAAAGCATTTGGGTTTATACAGACTTTTGGAGAAGCCTGTATTTACAAGAAAGTGAGTGGGAGCTCTGTAGCATTTCTAATATTATATGTGGAAGACATATTACTAATTGGAAATGATATAGAATCTCTGGATAGCATAAAGGGATACTTGAATAAGAGTTTTTCGATGAAAGACCTCGGTGAAGTTGCTTACATATTAGGCATTAAGATCTATAGAGATAGATCAAGACGCTTAATTGGACTTTCACAAAGCACATACCTTGACAAAGTTTTGAAGAAGTTCAAAATGGATCAAGCAAAGAATGGGTTCTTGCCTGTGTTACAAGGTGTGAAGTTGAGTAAGACTCAATGCCCGACCACTGCAGAAGATAGAGAGAAAATGAAAGATGTTCCCTATGCTTCAGCCATAGGCTCTATCATGTATGCAATGCTGTGTACCAGACCTGATGTGTGCCTTGCCATAAGTCTAGCAGGGATGTACCAAAGTGATCCAGGAGTGGATCACTAGACAGCGGTCAAGAACATCCTGAAATACCTGAAAAGGACTAAGGATATGTTTCTCATATATGGAGGTGACAAAGAGCTCATCGTAAAAGGTTACGTTGATGCAAGCTTTGACACTGATCCGGACGATTCTAAATCGCAAACCAGATACGTGTTTACATTAAACGGTGGAGCTGTCAGTTGGTGCAGTTCTAAACAAAGCGTTGTAGCGGGATCTACATGTGAAGCGGAGTACATAGCTGCTTCGGAAGCAGCAAATGAAGGAGTCTGGATGAAGGAGTTCATATCCGATCTAGGTGTCATACCTAGTGCATCGGGTCCAATGAAAATCTTTTGTGACAATACTGGTGCAATTGGCTTGGCAAAGGAATCCAGATTTCACAAGAGAACCAAGCACATCAAGAGACACTTCAATTCCATCCGGGATCTAGTCCAGGTGGGAGACATAGAGATTTGCAAGATACATACGGATCTGAATGTTGCAGACCCGTTGACTAAGCCTCTTCCACGAGAAAAACATGATCAACACCAAGACTCCATGGGTGTTAGAATCATTACTGTGTAATCTAGATTATTGACTCTAGTGCAAGTGGGAGACTGAAGGAAATATGCGCTAGAGGCAATAATAAAGTTATTATTTATTTCCTTATATCATGATAAATGTTTATTATTCATGCTAGAATTGTATACCGGAAACATAATACATGTGTGAATACATAGACAAACAGAGTGTCACTAGTATGCCTCTACTTGACTAGCTCGTTAATCAAAGATGGTTATGTTTCCTAACCATGAACAAGGAGTTGTTATTTGATTAACGGGATCACATCATTAGGTGAATGATCTGATTGACATGACCCATTCCATTAGCTTAGCACCCGATCGTTTAGTATGTTGCTATTGCTTTCTTCATGACTTATACATGTTCCTATGACTATGAGATTATGCAACTCCTGTTTGCCGGAGGAACACTTTGTGTGCTACCAAACATCACAACATAAATGGGTGATTATAAAGGTGCTCTACAGGTGTCTCCAAAGGTACATGTTGGGTTGGCGTATTTCGAGATTAGGATTTGTCACTCTGATTGTCGGAGAGGTATCTCTGGGCCCTCTCGGTAATGCACATCACATAAGCCTTGCAAGCATTGCAACTAATGATTTAGTTGCGAGATGATGTATTACGGAACGAGTAAAGAGACTTGCCGGTAACGAGATTGAACTAGGTATTGAGGTACCGACGATCGAATCTCGGGCAAGTAACATACCGATGACAAAGGGAACGACGTATGTTGTTGTGCGGTCTGATCGATAAAGATCTTCGTAGAATATGTAGGAGCCAATATGAGCATCCAGGTTCCGCTATTGGTTATTGACCGGAGACGTGTCTCGGTCATGTCTACATTGTTCTCGAACCCGTAGGGTCCGCACGCTTAAGGTTTCGATGATAGTTATATTATGAGTTTATGAGTTTTGATGTACCGAAGTTAGTTCGGAGTCCCGGATGTGATCACGGACATGACGAGGAGTCTCGAAATGGTCTAGACATAAAGATTGATATATTGGACGGCTATATTCGGACACCGAAAGTGTTCCGGGTGATTTCGGAGAAAACCGGAGAGCCGGAGGGTTACCGGAACCCCCCGGGAGAAGTAATGGGCCATATGGGCCTTAGTGGAGAGAGAGAGAGGGGCAGCTAGAGGTGGGCTGCGCGCCTCCTCCCCCCTGGTCCGAATTGGACTAGGAGAGGGGGGCGGCGCCCCCCTTTCCCTCTCCCTCCCCACTTCTTTCCCCCTCCTAGTAGGAGTCCTACTCCTACGAGGAGGACTCCTCCTTGGCACGCCATAGAGGGCCGGCCGGCCTCCTCCCCTTGATCCTTTATATACGGGGGCAGGGGGCACCCCTTGACACACAAGTTGATCCACGTGATCATATTCTTAGCCGTGTGCGGTGCCCCCTTCCACCATAGTCCTCGATAATATTGTAGCGGTGCTTAGGCGAAGCCCTGCGACAGTAGAACATCAAGATCGTCACCACACTGTCGTGCTGATGGAACTCTTCCCCGACACTTTGCTGGATCGGAGTCCGGGGATCGTCATCGAGCTGAATGTGTGCTAAAACTCGGAGGTGCCGTAGTTTCGGCGCTTGATCGGTCGGGCCGTGAAGACGTACGACTACGTCAACCACGTTGTGCTAACGCTTCCGTTGTCGATCTACAAGGGTACGTAGATCACACTCCCCCCTCCCGTTGCTATGCATCACCATGATCTTGCGTGTGCGTAGGAATTTTTTTGAAATTACTACGAAACCCAAGAGGCCTGGCTAGCTAGCACCGGCTCTCACGCCTACCCAGCGACACACACGCATGCCACGAGCACACACAACGCACGCACGCACCACACACGCTATGGACTTGACCGTGCACTTACACCGATCGCCACCATCATTGGCATGGATTGCTGCTAACATTCACGCCCCAAGCCATGACCCTTGCACATGTCAGGCTCGTCGACGTCGCGCCATGGCCGCCGCTACGGCCTCCACCACGCTTCCCAGCAGCCACACCAAGGTTTGACGCTGCCTCCATGTTCTTTCTCGATGATCGCACGTCGAGCTTCTTCTCCACCGGCCATGTCGAGCTCCTCGGCGACGCACGCCAAGATCTTCCATGACGCCATGCCCTGCACGCCCTGGCTCACGCACATGATCACGCACTGATGTGATCGACGCGGCCGCCCTGCGCTCCGCTGGACGTGTTCACCCTCGGTGATCCGCATGTCCATACACGCGCCCGACGCGTCCAGTGCGCACCCATAACACGCATCGGTCGCGCCTGGCTCGCCGCCACGGCTTATTGCCCTGCACCGCTACGGCCTCAACCGCAGCGCAGCACCTCCACGGTCGTCACGCTGAACCGCCGCAGCGTCTGCGCCACCACGCAGGTCCTCCGCGACCTCCTCGTCTCCGCGACCGCCGCTGCTCGTCGCGCGCACGGCATCACACTGCATCGTCGCGCACCGCAACCGATGCCTCCATGTCCGCCGCACGCGGCGTGGACGTCGCCGCACACCACGGCTGTCCCTCGAACTTGGCTCTGAATACCAATTGTTGTTGCCGTCTAGCCCTAGCTCTCGCCTACCTCTCGCTCTCTCTCGCTCTATGATGTGAACCGAGGTAGAAGAAGAAGATGGACACAAGACAAGAAATTTTCCCGGCCGGCGCACGAACGCCGCCGTGGGCGCACGAACGTCCCAATCTTTTCTTTGTATTCACAGGCTACATGCTCGGCAACTCCCAGGTACAAACACACTCGTGGCCGGGCCTTTTGTAGTCCCACGGCAGCGCAGCTCCCACATTAGCTGTGCGCACGTACGCACGAACATTTTTTCTAGACACAACTCGGCCGCTAAAAACGATCAAGCAAAGGGGCTCCTAAGGTCGGGGAAGGCTCTGATACCAACTTGTAACACCCTCGATGCGACTATATCTCCCACGTGTCGAGGCATGACTTAGAGGCATAATCGCATTAAAGGCATATATCGCAAGTTAGGCAATCTTCACAACATCCCATGTAATATCGACAATAAAAGGGAAGATAACATAGTTGGCTTACACTCGCCACGTCAATCAAGTACATAAATAACATTACATCAACCAAACACTCATGGCCCGACTATGGCGCCAAAATAAAAGATAACCCAACAAGTGACACGGTCCCGATCACCCCCAACTGGGTACCACTACTGATCATCAGGAAAGGAAACATAGTAACATTGAGAGTCTTCGTCGAACTCCCACTTGAGCTCAAGCGCGTCTCCAGGAGCGGAATCATCAGACCCTGCATCTGGTGTAATAGTAATCTGTGAGCCACAGGGACTCAGCAATCTCGCACCCTCGCGATCAAGACTATTTAAGCTTATAGGTGAGACAAGGTACAAATATGTGGAGCTGCAGCAAGCGACTAGCAAATATGCTGGCTATCCTGTTCATAAAAGAGAGCGAGAAGAGGAGGCAAAGTGCGAGCGAGAAACTAGAGAGCAACCTGCGCAAACATTACTCCAACACCGTGTCCACTTCCCGGACTCCGCCAAGAAGAGGCCATCATGGTAGCACACTCAGTTGATTCATTTTAATTAAGTTAAGGTTCAAGTTATCTACAACCAGACATTAAAAAATTCCCATCTGCCCATAACCGCGGGCATGGCTTTCGAAAGTTTAAATCCCTGCAGGGGAGTCCCAACTTAGCCCATGACAAGCTCTCACGGTCAACAAAGGAACAGACCTCCTCCCAAGACGTTTCGATCAGACTCGGTATCTCGGTTCTTCAAGACACTTCGATAGGTTAAAACAAGACCGGCAACACCGCCCGAATGTGCCGACAAGTCCCGATAGGAGCTGCACATATCTCGTTCTCAGGGCACAATCTGATAAGCAATCCGTACAACTAAAACCAGCCCTCAAGTTTCCCCGAGGTGGCGCTGCAAGGGGCTCTAGGTTGGACCAACACTCAGAGGAGCACTGGCCCGGGGGGGTTTAAAATAAGATGACCCTCGGGCTCTGGAAATCCAAGGGAAAAAGAGGCTAGGTGGCAAATGGTAAAACCAAGGTTGGGCATTGCTGGAAAAGCTTTAATCAAGGCGAACTATCAAGGGGTTCCCATTATAACCCAACCGTGTAAGGAACGCAAAATCCGGGAACATAACACCGATATGACGGAAACTAGGGCGGCAAGAGTGGAACAAAACACTAGGCGAGAGGCCGAGCCTTCCACCCTTTACCAAGTATATAGACGCATTAAGATAAACAAGATAATATAATGATATCCCAACAAGTAAATATTGTTCCAACAAGGAACGGCCTCCAATCTTCACCTGCAACTAGCAACACTATAAGAGGGGCCGAGCAAAGCGGTAACATAGCCAATCAACGGTTTGCTAGGACATGGTGGGTTAGAGGTTTGACATGGCAATTTGGGAGGCTTGAAAGCAAGTGGTAGTCATCGTAGCATTGGCATAGCAAAAGAGCGAGCAATCTAGCATAGCAAAGATAGTAGTGATTTCGAGGGTATGATCATCTTGCCTGCAAAGTTGCCAGAGTTGACTGGATCCTCGAAAGCAAACTCAACGGGCTCCTCGTTAGCGAACTCGTCTCCCGGCTCTACCCAAACAAGACAAACAAGCCACAAGGACACAATCAACCACGTGCAAGGCTCAAACAATATGATGCAAGGATGGTATGCTATGCGGGATGCGATGCGGGATGCATATGCAAGATTAGACAAGGGATGCATGAACCTGGCCTCAACTTGGAAATCCAAGTGTGCCACTCGAAAGATGAGATGAAATCGCTTGAAAACGATATAAAGAACGTCGGAATCGGAGTTACGGTTTGGAAATGGCAAGCGATTCAAATATGACACCGGTCTGCGATTTACAACAAGTAGCCATCTAAATGCAACGAGATGAACATGCTACAGCACCCAAACATGACAACAAAATACATGGCAGGGATACATTCAAGATGCTTAACAAAAGTCTAGCATTGAGCTACGGCCAATTCATCCATTAACAGGTTCAAACAAGCATGGCAAAAGTGCATATGGCAAACAGATTTCAGACTTAGTGAAATCAACACTTGTCTGGAATTTCAGATCAGGTAGCACTCTTCGGAGCAACAAAACTACATGCTACAGGACCTGAACATGGCAAAGTAAAGCATGGCATGGAGCTACTCAAAGAGCTTAACAAAAGTCCCGTAGTGACCTTGAGCCAAAAGGGATCAGAAAATACAATTGCAAGCATGTGAACATAGCAAAAGCATAATCAGTTTTCAGACTTAGTGAAAACTGGAGCATGCTGAAAACATTTCTCAAGTAGGCTTGTTTACGAGCTCGATGCACTCAATACAGAGCAAGTCATGATAAGCTAAGCATACACCCATCAAGAATACACAAAATGCAAGCTAGACAAGGCAAGATCAATAGGATATCATGCACGGATCAACTACAATATCATCGGCAAAATTGCAAACAAGTTGACAATCTGCCCAGATTCACAAAGTAGCAAAAGTAGAGCTCGATTGACTCAAGCTAGGGTGCTCCATAATTGCAAAAAAAGGCATGGCTGGATAGATCACTACAAGATTAACAAAACATCCTTACTGATCATCCTCAAAAGAGGCACGGATCACTAGGAAACAACATGAACATATGGCCAAATGAGATAAACAGCTCAAAGACTTAGTGGAAATACTAAGTCCCTGAAATCAGAATTACCAAGTGCACCACTTTGCAAGCTTGTGCTAGTCACCACACACATCACAAAAATACATGGGTTGCACCTCTGGAAAGATGGCAAAACCCTTAACAAAACATATGTAGAACTCATGGGCATATCATGCACACAATAATCATGGCAAAAATGACAAATATCTAAATGGAGTAGCAGATCTGGCAATAATCTCAAGTAGCCCTCTTCTAACAGAATTTCGGGCATCAAGATGAACTCAAATGAAAATGATGCACTGGCATGAAATGATGTGCTCTCTGAGATGAACATTTTGATATGCTATATGCCAAAAACGGAGTTACGGATGCGGAGATACGACACGATGAACAGGAGCATATGGATCTGAGATTTTTGGGACTTAGAAGAAAATCCACCTCCCAGATCTAGGGTTTGCCGGGGTCAACGGCGACGCCGGTGGCTTCGCCGGCGATGTGGCGGCGGAGCGGCGCCGGAGGAGGGCCGGGGAGGTCGGGGACGGCCGGATCCTGTCCGGCCCGACCGGATCCGCGGCAAGGGCGGCGGCGGCGCGCGCTCCGGCGAGGCGCGGGGTGGCGGCGAGGCGAGGCGAGGTCATCGGCGGTGGGGCCGTGGCCGGTCGGCGAGGAGGGCCGGCGGGACGGCTGCGTCGGCGCGGGAGGCGCGGCGGCGCGGAGAGGATCGTCGGTGGGGGCGCGCGGGCCGCGGGGGGCCCTGCTCGGGCTCTCCCGGGCCGGCGGCGGGACAGGCGACGGGGCGCCACGTGGCAACCTGCCACTGGTGCGGGCGGCGGCGGGAATTTGTCCTCCCGGGACGGACGTGTCCGGCGGCGGCGAGAGGAGGATTTTTAGGGTTTGATCCGGGATTCAGGGAAGGGGCTATATATATGCATAGGGGGAGCTAGGAGAGTCCAAATGAGGTGCGGTTTGCGGCCACGCGATCGTGTTCGAACGCTCTAGATGATAGAAGGGGTTTAGGTGGGTTTTGGGCCAAATTGGAGGGGTGTTGGGCTGTAACACACACGAGACCTTTTCGGTCCCTCGATTAACCGTTGGAGTATCAAACGAAGTCCAAATGGCACGAAACTTGACAGGCGGTCTACCGGTAGTAAACCAAGGCCGCTTGGAAAGTCTCGGTTCAATCCGGAAATGTTTAATCCCCACACACGAAAAAAAGGTAGAAATGACCACCGGAGGAGAACGAAGCGTCGGAATGCAAAATGGACAATGGGGAAAATGCTCGAATACATAAGATGAACACGTATGCAAATGCAATGCACATGATGACATGATATGAGATGCATGACAACGATAACAACACACGGAGACAAAGACCCGAACTCGAGAAAATAAAATAACTTAACGCTAAAACGACAAGAGTTGGAGTACAAATTGGGTAAGTTGCATCCGGGGTGTTACAACACTCCACCACTACGAAAGGATCTCGTCCCGAGATCTAGGACTGAAAGAACGCCGGGTACTCAGAACGGAGGTGATCCTCGCGTTCCCAGGTAGCTTCACGGTCGGAATGGTGTGACCACTTCACTTTGAGGAATTTGATTGACTTGTTGCGAGTCTTGCGTGCAGTCTCTTGAAGAATAGCAACTGGGTGCTCACGATATGAGAGATCTTCTTGGAGCTCAATGTCCTCGAAGTTGACGGTGCGGTCAGGAGTCTTGAAGCACTTTCGGAGCTGAGAGACATGGAACACGTCATGAACATTTGCAAAGTTTGAAGGAAGCTCGAGTTGATAGGCGAGGTCGCCTCTCTTGCTGACAATCTTGAAAGGTCCCACGTATCTGGGGGCAAGCTTCCCTTTGATACCGAAGTGACGAGTACCTTTCATAGGAGAGACGTGGAGGTAAACATGATCTCCGATCTTGAAAGCCAAATCACGGTGCTTACTATCATAGTAGCTCTTCTGGCGGGATTGGGCTGCTTTGAGGTTATCTCGAATGACTTTGCACATTTCCTCTGCCTCTGTGATTAAGTCATTACCCAAAAGCTGACGTTCACCGGTTTCAGACCAGTTGAGAGGGGTACGACACTTCCTGCCATACAGAATTTCAAATGGGGCCTTGCCCGAACTTGCTTGAAAACTGTTGTTGTAAGAGAATTTAGCATAAGGACGACAATCCTCCCACTTCATGCCGAAGGAGATCACACAAGCCGTGAGCATATCTTCAAGAATCTGGTTGACACGCTCGACTTGACCGCTAGTTTGAGGATGGAAAGCTGTGCTGAAGCAGATGTTGGTGCCCATGGCCATCTGAAAAGAATCCCAAAACTTGGATGTAAAGATGCTGCCACGGTCTGAAGAGATCACTTGTGGAATACCGTGCAGAGAGACAATCCGAGAGGTATAGAGTTCCGCCAATTGGGCTGCAGTGATCGACTCTTTGATAGGCAGAAAGTGAGCCACTTTGGTGAGTTTGTTGATGACAACGAATATAGCATCATTGCCACGCTTGGACTTTGGAAACCCAGTCACGAAGTCCATCTCAATGTGGTCAAACTTCCATTCTGGAATGGCAAGAGGTTGGAGGAGACCAGCTGGCCTTTGGTGTTCTACCTTCACTCTTCTACAGACATCACATTCATTCACGAATTGAGAAATCTCGCGCTTCATTCGAGTCCACCAATAAGTCTGCTTGAGGTTCTGATACATCTTCGTACTCCCTGGGTGGATGGAGAGGAGAGAATTGTGAGCCTCGTTCAAGATCACTTTACAGAGGCCACCTTTGGGTACAACAATACGATCCTCGAACAAGAGAGTATCTTTGTCATCAAGGCGGTAGCACTTGTACTTGGGTTGACTCTTGGCAATCCCAATCTTTACCTTTTTCACCATAGCATCAAGAAGCTGGGCTTGGCAATCTGGTCTTCCAAGGTAGGAGAGACTTGAAGGTTGGTGAGGAAACCTTGAGGAACAACTTGCAGATTAAGTTTGCGGAAAGCTTCACAAAGCTCGGGTTGATAAGGCTTGAGAATCAGACTGTTGCAATAAGCCTTTCTGCTCAATGCGTCAGCAATCACATTGGCCTTGCCTGGAGTATACTCGATACTCGGATTATACTCTTGAATCATTTCGACCCATCGAGTTTGCCTGAGGTTGAGATTAGGCTGAGTGAAGATGTACTTGAGACTCTTGTGATCAGTGAAAATGTCCACTTTTCTTCCCAATAAGAGATGTCTCCAAGTCAAAAGAGCATGCACAACTGCCGCCAACTCGAGATCATGAGTGGGGTAGTTCTTCTCATTGGGCTTCAACTGGCGAGAGGTATAAGCAACAACTTTCTTCTCTTGCATCAAAACTGCGCCAAGACCTTGGAGAGAGGCATCACAAAAGACCTCGTACGGCTTGGATTCATCAGGCGGAGTCAGAACTGGAGCAGTGATCAATTTCTCTTTCAAAGTGTTGAAAGCAATGTCACACTCCGGAGACCAAACGTACTTGACGTGCTTCTGGAGAACATTTGAGAGAGGCTTCGCGATCTTAGAAAAGTTTTCAACGAATCTTCGGCAATAGCTTGCGAGACCGAGGAAGCTACGGAGTTGCTTCACGTTCTGAGGAGGTTCCCAATTCACAATTCCAGACACCTTCTCAGGATTCACGCAATGCCCTTGGCAGAGATGATATGACCAAGATAAAGAACCTCATAGAGCCAAAATTCACACTTGGAGAACTTGGCGTAGAACTGGTGTTCCCTGAGCTTATCAAGAACCAAACGCAAGTGCTTGGCATGATCTTCCTTGTTCTTCGAGAAAACCAGAATGTCGTCGAGATAGACCAAAACGAAGTCATTGGTGTAGGCGTTGAAGATGAAGTTCATCATGCGAGAGAAAGTCGGAGGAGCGTTGACGAGGCCAAAAGACATGACAGTGTATTCGTATGAACCATAACTTGTCCTGAAAGCCATCTTGGGAATATCTTGCTCACGGATTCGAATATGATGATAACTCATACGGAGATCAAGCTTGGAGAATACTTGGGCACCTTTGAGTTGTTCGAACAGCTCGTTGATGTTGGGAAGTGGGTATTTATTCTTGATGGTCTTCTTGTTCAATGGTCGGTAATCAACACAAATTCGGTCCGTTCCATCCTTCTTCTTCACAAAAAGAACACCACAACCCCACGGAGAAGAACTAGGCCGGATGAGACCCATTTTCTCTTGAATATCGAGTTGCTTCTTCAGCTCCTTCAACTCTTCAGGTCCGAGCTTGTAAGGACGCTTGCACACAGGTTCCGTGCCGAGCTCAAGATCAATATCGAATTCAACTGGCCGGTGCAGAGGCATTCCTGGAAGCTCTTCTGGAAAGACGTCTTGATATTCGTAAACGACTAGAATTTGCGAGATGGCATCGAGTTCACCCTTCTCGTTGAGAGAAAACAGACGGATAGTATCATCACGAGCGGCAAAGACAATTACATCCTCAGACGAATGAGTCAATTGAATCTGCCCGGCTGCACAATCCAGCTGAGCCTTGTGCTTAGAAAGCTAATCCATTCCGAGAATAAGATCAATATCCGAGTCACCAAGAACATTTGGAGAGGACAAGAACTTATAGTCACCCAAAGTGATTGTAACATCCGGAACGCATACTCGAGATGTCATTTGACGGGCCGGAGAGACAATAGCCAACGGTTTCGACAACACTTGAGTAACAAAATCATGCTTAGATGCAAAAGGTCTCGAGATGAAACAATGCGATGCACTAGTGTCAAAAAGAACTCTTGCAGGAATATCATTAACAGGAAGGTTACCCATGATGACATCTGATGAATCCTCTGCCTGAGCTGCATTCACCATATTGACCTTGGCGTACTTGGGGTTATGCTTGACCACAACTGTACTTGCCGATCTGACAGGAGGAGGAGGAAGACGCCTCTGATTGAAACACTTATTGGCATAGTGACCCTTCTGTTGGCACTTGTTGCACGTAACCTCTGAAAGCGGACGGTGATACAGAGCACTCGATCTTGGAGCTTGAGACGAAGTCTTGTTCTGAAAGCCAGGGTTGGGTGGGTGGGAAGATCCACTGCCACCTTTGCTCTTCTGCTGATACGGCTGACGGAACGAAGGAGGAGGAAGCCAATACTTCTGCTGCTTGGCCACTTGAGTAGAGGAAGAAGGAGTAGCATCTCTGACTCGCTTCTTGGAAGCATCACACCTCAATTGATCAGCCTCTTGCTTCAATGCCATGTTGTAGAACTCATCGTATCTCAAGGGCTCGAAGAGAACAAGAGCTAGCTGAATTTCTTCTCTGAGACCACCCCTGAACTGGTATATCATGCTCTTCTCATCAGGGACGTCCTGCTTGGCAAAGCGGGCGAGCTTCTAGAACAACTTGTTGTAGTCATAGACAGACAAAGAGCCTTGCTTCAGGTTGCGGAATTCCTCACGCTTGCTTTCAACCACGCTCTGAGGAATATGATGAGCTCGGAAATCTTGACGGAATTCGTCCCAGGTGATAACACGTCCACCTCTGGAACCCTTGTACTACTGGAACCATTCTGCAGCTTGATCTTTGAGTTGGAAGGAAGCAAACTTAACAAAGTCCTCGGGCCTGACGTTACTGCACTCGAAATGCTTGCACAGATCCACAAGCCAATCGTCAGCATCGGTTGCCTCAACACAATTGCTGAAAGTCTTTGGCCCGTTAGCAAGGAACTGGTTGAGTGTAGCAAAGTGATTCTGATTGTTGCCTTGGTTCCCTTGGTTGCCTTGATTACGCTCTTGGAGAATTTGCATGATCAACTGTGTGTTTGCATTGGTTGCAGCCATCACAGCTTGCCATGCCTCCGGAGGAGGTGGAGGTGGTGGCGGATCAGGATTCGGAGTCGTGCGCGTTGGAGGAGCCATCCTGAAGAGGTTGACTTCCATTAGCACATTGATAGACAAATATTGAAGCTGAATCCAACGGAATGAAAATTGCAACATATAGGCTTCACATCCGAACAAAATGAACGAATGCATTCCTCTTGAAATGGTCACATATCCATAAATTGAGAAGCCACGTAGAATTAAGGTAGAGAAATAAATCAACAAGGTACGGATCAAGAACGAATAATCAGTAAGAAATTCCAATCTCAAACCAATATCCGTGGAAGAAGAACTAGAGCTACTAGAATTCCCACCTATGAAACTCCCGAACCTTTCCGGTTATGCAATCAGGTGTTGGGGATACAGGGGAAGCATAATATCTCACCCAAATCTAGCAAATCCTACATCCAGCTGTATCCATCCTTCAACACATAACCGAGAAAAACTTCGGAAACCATCTACCTCAACCTTCGAAAAGCATCCGTTATACAAGTTATGGCGATACTCCCGAACTCCCGCCCAGTACTGGGTGGCGTCGAAGTTATCTCACCAACGAACTGCATAAAAGAGATTTTCAATGTCGGCGTACTAAACTCAGGTATACCAGAACTGTAACGATAAAATTATGACGACAACACCTCAGAGCTCAACTCCCCGGGACACTTCCACAAAACCCCTGACAGGAGGCACCAAGATAATGTTCTCATCATAACACCATTGGAACGATTCCAAGATACCCGCGTGATCCTAATTTTTTTTAGTGAAATTTGAGAAGAGAAGAGTCAAAACTCTACGCCAGGATGCCTTACCAGAGCGATGAGGAGACTGGGAAGTAAAAAGAATTACTAAACTCTCCGATATATAATTCCTAAATGACTCAAAACATTTTTTCTAGACACAACTCGACCGCTAAAAATGATCAAGCAAAGGGGCTCCTAAGGTCGGGGAAGGCTCTGATACCAACTTGTAACACCCTCGATGCGACTATATCTCCCACGTGTCGAGGCATGACTTAGAGGCATAATCGCATTGAAGGCATATGTCGCAAGTTAGGCAATCTTCACAACGTCCCATGTAATATAGACAATAAAAGGGAAGATAACATAGTTGGCTTACACTCGCCACGTCAATCAAGTACATAAATAACATTACATCAACCAAACACTCATGGCCCGACTACGGCGCCAAAATAAAAGATAACCCAACAAGCGACACGGTCCTGATCACCCCCAACTGGGCACCACTACTGATCATCAGGAAAGGAAACATAGTAACGTTGAGAGTCTTCGTCGAACTCCCACTTGAGCTCAAGCGCGTCTCCAGGAGCGGAATCATCAGGCCATGCATCTGGTGTAATAGTAATCTGTGAGCCACAGGGACTCAACAATCTCGCACCCTCACGATCAAGACTATTTAAGCTTATAGGTGAGGCAAGGTACAAATATGTGGAGCTGCAGCAAGCGACTAGCAAATATGGTGGCTATCCTGTTCGCAAAAGAGAGCGAGAAGAGGAGGCAAAGTGCGAGCAAGAAACTAGAGAGCAACCTGCGCAAACATTACTCCAACACCGTGTCCACTTCCCGGACTCCGCCGAGAAGAGGCCATCAAGGTAACACACTCAGTTGATTCATTTTAATTAAGTTAAGGTTCAAGTTATCTACAACCGGACATTAACAAATTCCCATCTGCCCATAACCGCAGGCACGGCTTTCGAAAGTTTAAATCCCTGCAGGGGAGTCCCAACTTATCCCATGACAAGCTCTCACGGTCAACAAAGGAATAGACCTCCTCCCAAGACGTTCCGATCAGACTCGGTATCTCGGTTCTTCAAGACAATTCGACAGGTTAAAACAAGACCAGCAACACCGCCCGAATGTGCCGAGAAATCCCGATAGGAGCTGCACATATCTCGTTCTCAGGGCACAATCGGATAAGCAATCCGTACAACTAAAACCAGCCCTCAAGTTTCCCCGAGGTGGCGCTACAAGGGGCTCTAGGTTGGACCAACACTCAGAGGAGCACTGGCCCG
>NC_057794.1:251207405-251209679 GCF_018294505.1 Triticum aestivum
GTGGATTAAAATAAGATGACCCTCGGGCTCCGGAAACCCAAGGGAAAAAGAGGCTAGGTGGAAAATGGTAAAACCAAGGTTGGGCATTGCTGAAAAAGCTTTAATCAAGGTGAACTATCAAGGGGTTCCCATTATAACCCAACCGCGTAAGGAACGCAAAATCCGGGAACATAACACCGATATGACGGAAACTAGGGCGGCAAGAGTGGAACAAAACACTAGGCGAGAGGCCGAGCCTTCCACCCTTTACCAAGTATATAGACGCATTAAGATAAACAAGATAATATAATGATATCCCAACAAGTAAATATTGTTCCAATAAGGAACGGCCTCCAATCTTCACCTGCAACTAGCAACGCTATAAGAGGGGCTGAGCAAAGCGGTAACATAGCCAATCAACGGTTTGCTAGGACATGGTGGGTTAGAGGTTTGACATGGCAATTTGGGAGGCTTGAAAGCAAGTGGTAGGCATCGTAGCATTGGCATAGCAAAAGAGCGAGCAATCTAGCATTACAAAGATAGTAGTGATTTCGAGGGTATGATCATCTTGCCTGCAAAGTTGTCAGAGTTGACTGGATCCTCGAGAACAAACTGAACGGGCTCCTCGTTAGCGAACTCGTCTTCCGGCTCTACCCAAACAAGACAAACAAGCCACAAGGACACAATCAACCACGTGCAAGGATCAAACAATATGATGCAAGGATGGTATGCTATGCGGGATGCGATGCGGGATGCATATGCAAGATTAGACAAGGGATGCATTAACCTGGCCTGAACATGGAAATCCAAGTGTGCCACTGGAAAGATGAGATGAAATCGCTTGAAAACGATATAAAGAACGTCGGAATCGGAGTTACGGTTTGGAAATGGCAAGCGATTCAAATATGACACCGGTCTGCGATTTACAGCAAATAGCCATCTAAATGCAACGAGATGAACATGCTACAGCACCCCAAACATGACAACAAAATACATGGCAGGGATACATTCAAGATGCTTAACAAAAGTCTAGCACTGAGCTACGGTCAATTCATCATTAACAGGTTCAAACAAGCATGGCAAAAATGCATATGGCAAACAGATTTCAGACTTAGTGAAATCAACACTTGTATGGAATTTCAGATCAGGTAGCACTCTTCGGAGCAACAAAACTACATGCTACAGGACCTGAACATGGCGAAGTAAAGCATGGCATGGAGCTACTCAAAGAGCTTAACAAAAGTCCCTTAGTGACCTTGAGCCAAAAGGGATCAGAAAATACAATTGCAAGCATGTGAACATAGCAAAAGCATAATCAGTTTTCAGACTTAGTGAAAACTGGAGCATGCTGAAAACATTTCTCAAGTAGGCATGTTTACGAGCTCGATGCACTCAATACGGAGCAAGTCATGATAAGCTAAGCATACACCCATCAATAATACAATAAATGCAAGCTAGACAAGGCAAGATCAATAGCATAGCATGCACGGATCAACTACAACATCATCGGCAAAATTACAAACAAGTTGACAATCTGCCCAGATTCACAAAGTAGCAAAAGTAGAGCTCGATTGACTCAAGCTAGGGTGCTCCATAATTGCAAACAAAGGCATGGATGGATAGAGCACTACAAGATTAACAAAACATCCTTACTGATCATCCTCAAAAGAGACACGGATCACTAGGAAACAACATGAACATATGGCCAAATGAGATAAACAGCTCAAAGACTTAGTGGAAATACTAAGTCCCTGAAATCAGAATTACCAAGTGCACCACTTTGCAAGCTTGTGCTAGTCACCACACACATCACAAAAATACATGGGTTGCACCTCTGGAAAAATGGCAAAACCCTTAACAAAACATATGTAGAACTCATGGGCATATCATGCACACAATAATCATGGCAAAATGACAAATATCTAAATGGAGTAGCAGATCTGGCAATATTCTCAAGTAGCCATCTTCTAACAACATTTTGGGCATCAAGATGAACTCAAATGAAAATGATGCAATGGAGTAAAATGATGTGCTCTCTGAGATGAACATTTTGATATGCTATATGCCAAAAACAGAGTTACAGATGCGGAGATACGACATGATGAACAGGAGCATATGGATCTGGGATTTTTGGGACTTAGAAGAAAATCCACCTCCCAGATCTAGGGTTTGCCGGGGTCAACGGCGACGCCGGTGGCTTCGCCGGCAATGTGGCGGCGGGGCGGCGCCGGAGGAGGGCCGGGGAGGTCGGGGGCGGCCGGATCCGGTCCGGCCCGACCGGATCCGCGGCAAGGG
>NC_057794.1:251517758-251529428 GCF_018294505.1 Triticum aestivum
GAAGGAGTTAGCCAGATGCTTTTGAAGCTGATGTAGCGACAAGGTCGGTGTAGTGTGGCTGTGGCGCAACAAGACCGGTGCGACGACTGAATTTGAGTAGGAACGAAGATGGCACGCAGAGTGTCTGGGTGATTATGAAATTTGTCAAAGTGACGGATCGAATGTACTTGTTGAAGTGAAGGGTCTGATTGGTGATGAAGTACTCGACCACTTAGGAGAGTGTCATTCCAAATGAGATGCAGCCCCCGAGTGCGGCGTAGCCCCCGAGCATACTACAGGCTTCGACAACGGACATGTCGGAATATGAGAAATATAGTTTTGAATGGATGATTTGTAATTCATCGAGTCGGATTTGGGTAAAGATGAGGAGAAGCTTCCGAGTGATGCTCGGAAGAAGCAAACTCGCAAAAGAGTGAAGTGTGAAGTTTAATTATGAAAGGGACTTATCTGTCTCATGCCCGACGAGGTCTATATCATTAATACGATGAAGAGAATTCCATAGAGGGGTTGGCCGGACGTGTTTGAAATCAACAGGGCGACAAAGTCAGTGTTGTGGTGCGTTAGGACCAGTATGGAGACCGAGTCCGAGCAGCGATGAAGTTGGCGCGTAGGGACGTCGAGTGATCGCGGTAACTTGTGTAAAAAATGGCACAAGTCAACACAATAATTTCTTGAGGAAATTTGATGTGTGCTGAAATGATTTGTGTGAATAACACCCATAGACACCCGCTGGGAGTGCAAGGGACTTGTTGGTTGACCAGCAAAAGTTTAAAAGAGCGAAGGATTCGTTCGCACTTGTCGAAGCGAGAAATCCTACTGAACTTGTTGGAATACTGGCTAAAATAAAACGGAAGTGTAGTGTTTTGACTGAGTTGCAGCCCCGGAGGACCGATGCAAACTCGAAATGAAGAACGACACATGGTGTTCGTGAATGATATATGCGAAAAAAAAGGAAGTTGGACTTCAGAGTCACATAACCAGTACTAAGCAAGTATGTGAAAATAAGCAGTCGAGCGTAGAGGTACACTCGGTGGTGTGGCCTCCGAGTGAACCTGATGTGTGAATTATGGAATACTCGGGAAGACGAAAATAACAGAATGTAAAATGACTTAGCTGTCTGAAGGCGCGCAGGCGACGCGCGGGGCGGCCGAGTGGTGATGAGGTGACCAACCGAGTGGCGACGCGCGGGGCGGCCGAGTGGTGATGAGGTGACCAACCGAGTGGCGACGCGCGGGGCGGCCGAGTGGTGATGAGGTGACCAACCGAGTGGCGACGCGCGGGGCGGCCGAGTGGTGATGAGGTGACCAACCGAGTGGCGACGCGCGGGGCGGCCGAGTGGTGATGAGGTGACCAACCGAGTGGCGACGCGCGGGGCGGCCGAGTGGTGATGAGGTGACCAACCGAGTGGCGACGCGCGGGGCGGCCGAGTGGTGATGAGGTGACCAACCGAGAGGCGACGCGTGGAGCGTCCAAGTGATGAAGACGTGCACAACCGAGTGGTGACGTGCGGGATGACCGAGTGAGGATGCTCGAGGTGGCCGAGTGAAGGAATGCGTATCCAGCCAAGTGGTGATGCGCGGGGTGTCCAGTGATGTAGACGCGACCGCGAAGTGACGATGCGCGGGGCATCCGAGAGACAACAACGCACGGGCGGTCGAGTGTCTCATCGAGCGGCGACACACGGAGCAGTCGAGTCAGTTAAGGTAACGAAGATGTGTCCAACAGAGTGATGGCGTGCAGGCGTCCAAGTCACTCCACATTAATCGTCTGGACGCAAATTCATCTGAGTTAATCTGCATATGATGTTAGTCGCTTGAAACAAAATGTTGGTCCGAATGAACTGCTGTCCGAGGGCCATGACGGACGAGTGACCCTGCAGGTTAGTAGCCACGAATATTGTTTTGTTGGACTAAAGTGGACCTGCACAGATGCTATTTTGCAAGGATTAAAGACCATGGATGGTTGTGCATGCATGCACAAATTTAATCAGCATGAAAAACGAAAGGTACACAATTAAGCCATTAAATTGCGGAAGAAGCGGAGGCAATCAATCACCTTAACTAGGTAATGGAATCCTTGCCTAATTGGCCACTTCATGAGATATTTATCTTAAAGAAATGGTAAATGGCACATGGCATGCAATTGGGTTAAGTGCATTTGCCAATTGAGTGCATGCACGCACTAGCACAACCATACGGGAGTGTATGGATGCATGCAAGGAGCATTAAACGGCTGTGGTAATTGGTGCTGGAAACCCTCATTTAATGGGCGTTTAATCAGGCGATTAATTTGAGGAAACTACCAGGCCACTTTACGAAGGATTAAGAGGGCCACGTTATGGGGTAGGAGGCAACGTACCATCCGATATAGACGACGCAGATGAAGAAGACCCAGGCGGCCGGGTGGCTCGTGCAGCCGGCGATGCAAGCGAGGGCCGGCAAGCGCGTCTTGAGGCGGCCCCGTGCGTGCCACGGGGCGGCCCCGACGAGCGTGTCGCAAGGCGGGCGAGCGCGGCGCTTGGCAGACGAGCATGTCTCAGGGCAGGCGTGCGTGGCTTGAGGCCTGTGAGCATGACTCGGGCCGACGAGCACGGCACAACACTTCACTGCTCCGGGAATCAGACGGGTCCGATCCCTTCGCCTCCTCGACCGCGCTGCATGCGAGGCGGTCGTGCACGAAGCAGCAGCAACAGCGTTCGCGGACGACGTCGAAGACGACGGGACGGACCGCACCGGTGACCGTGTGTAGGAGCTCAACGACGGTGCCAGACACAAGGCCGGTGAGGACGAGGACGGATCACGTCGATGGCCGATTTTGCGGTCACCGTTGATGATGATCTCGGAAGAAGGCAAGAAATATGGGAAACGAGTTGTTCTTTTCTCTTCTTCTCTGCTTCATGATATGCATGGGTGCGTCTGATCCTACAGGAGGAAAAGACAAACCTGTTGTTAGACAATTTATTGTAAAAAGAGTATATGGAATGGATACTTCCTTGATTCTTTTGTTTGTACGAATGTTGCAATCGCCAGAACTCCATCGGCCAATTTCTCTGGCAATGGTCGTTGATCCGCTGCCGAAGATTGAAGAAAGAACCATTTGCACCATGGCTTGATAGACGCCAAGCCCCACGGTGGGCGCCAACTGTCGTGGGAACGATTCCGACAATAATAAGGTATAGGGTAACGGAGCATGATCTATCGAGATGCATATGGGTGACACGGTGGTTTTAGCGAGTTCGGGCCTCTCACGGTGGAGATAACAACCCTACGTCTCGTGCTCCAGAGAGGCTTTGTTTTATCTGAGTATATATCCGGAGATTACAATGTGTGTGAGAGAGAGGAACGGATCCCCATGCCTGAGCTAAGTCCTGAGACTAATGGTGAAAAAAGAGAGAGGTGGAAGAAGAAGCCCCCTAAGTCTAGTGGTGGGGGTGGCTTATATAGAGTGCGCCACCTCCTCACCTCCTATGTTACAAAGTGGGGTATGAATGCTATAATGACAGCCCACTATTAAGCCTTCACTATTAGAAAGATGCCGACTGCTTTGCTGCCTGCTGGTCTTCGTATATCCGAGTGAGTCGTACGGTCGAGTGGTGAACTGTCATCCGAGTGGATGGTATGTTGCTTGGTCGAGTGGATAGTATGCTACTTGTCCGAGTGGACAGTGTGTCTGTATGAAATTGACCTGGACCCACATGTTGTGTGGACCCCACGCTTCATGATATTTCGACCCTTCGTGGGCCTACCTGTTATGTATATCCCCAACAGTAGGGTCATGCACAATGCAAGTATCAACAAGGAAGTAACGGAGGCAACCCATCAATGTGGTTACCACTTCATCATGATTCCGTTGCAACAACAATATGGTGTTATATAACATGCATAAAAAGGGTTTCATAGACATGGTCAAAGGGCTGCTTGCCTGGTTCATCAAAGTCTTTAGGTCTTCTGGTCCTTCTCCAAGTACTTCGTCTACTTCGTCAACTAACGTCGAAACAATCCTAATAATCAACATAACAAGGCAGGAAATAAAAGTGCTCTAAAAATATTAATTTGACTTTTTTAGGACATCTCTGATTATATGAAAAATAACCAGCCCGGCGATAAGCCACCATGAGTGGGTCTTTAGAATCCCAAGTGCCAGAGACCTGCTGAGCCACCAAATTTGAGTCGCCAAAGCACCTGACCCAACTTAGATTCATCTCTTTGGCCACCTTCAAGTCATGAAGCAAGGCCTCATACTTAGCTGCATTATTAGTGCAGGGAAACATAAGCCTTAAAACATAGCAAAATTTGTCACCTCGCGGGGAAGTCAAGATAACTCCAGCCCCCGAGCCTTCCAATTTCCTAGAACCATCAAAATGAATAGTCAATGTGTATTATCAGGCTTCTCCTCAGGTGTCTACAACTCCGTCCAGTCGTTAATGAAATCCACAAGAGCTTGAGACTTGATAGCTGTCATTGGCATATATTTCAGACCATGGGGTCCAAGATCAATGGCCCACTTGGCCACCCGGCCTGTGGCCTCTCTGTTCTGAATAATATCCCCTAAAGGAGCAGAGCTGACCACAGTAAAGGGATGGCCAAGAAAATAGTGCTTCAACTTGCGACTGGCCATGAACACCCCATAGACTAGCTTCTGCCAATGTGGGTATCTCTTCTTAGACTCAATCAAGACCTCAATGACATAATAAGTCGGCCTTTGAACCAGATATTCCTTACCCGTCTCTTTTCTTTCCACTAAAACGACCACGCTGACGGCTCTACTATTACTAGCCACATATAAGAGCAAAGGCTCCTTCTCAACTGGAGCTGCAAGAACCGGCGACTCAGCTAACTATTTTTTAAGAACCTCAAACGCATCATTAGCAGCATCACTCCAGACAAAATGATCTGTTTTCTTAATCATCTGGTATAGAGGAATAGCCTTCTCTCCCAGGCGGCTTATAAACTGGTTTAAAGCTGCTATATGACCCGCCAAACGTTGTACATCATTGATGCATGTCGGCTTAGCCAATGAAGTAATGGCTTTGATTTTCTCCAGGTTAGCTTCAATACCTCTCTCAGAGACCAGAAAACCCAAGAGCTTACCTGCAAGCACACCAGAAACACATTTGGTCGGTTAAGCATCATTTTGAAGATCTGGAGATTATCAAAAGTCTCCTTGCAATCAGCTTGCAGAGTCTCCTTCTTTCTGGACTTCACAACAATATCATCCACATATATAAGCGTGAACATTATGCCCAATATGGTTATGAAGACAATTTTGAACACAACATTGATAGGTCGTCTGTGCACTTTTGAGCCCAAAAGGCATAGACACGTAGTATAAAGCTCCAAAAGGTGTGATGGAAGCCGTCTTATCTTGGTCTTTAACTGCCATCTTAGTCTGATGATAAAAATAATAAGCATCCAAGAAGCTCAAACGCTCACAACCCGTCGTAGCATCAATGATCTGATCAATACAGGGAAGAGCAAAAGGATCACCTAGACAAGCTTTTATTAAGGTCTGTGTAATCCACACACATACGCCAAGTGCCATTTTTCTAAGTACTATCACCGGGTTAGCCAACCACTTAGGGTGAAAAACTTCAACAATTAAACCCGCTGCTAAGAGCCAGGCCACCTCTTCTCCAATGGACTTACATCTCCTCATTAAAACGATGAAGGAATTGCTTGACCAACTTAAATTTAGGATCAATATCGAGAGTGTGCTCAGCGAGTTCCCTCGGTACACCCGGCATGTCTGAAGGCTTCCATGCAAAGATGTCCCATTTCTCACGGATGGACTCGATGAGCGCGCTTTCCTATTTGGGATCCATATTAGCACTGATAGTGAATTGTTGGGATGAGTCGCCAGGAATAAAATCAACCTGCTTGGTATCATCTGCCGATTTAAACTTCAACAAAGGGCCATACTATGTGGTTGGCTTCTTTAGTGGAGTCATATCAGTCGGGTCAACATTGTCTTTATAAAACTTAAGTTCCTCCGTGGCACCGGCAGACTCAGCATAAGCAGCATCACCTTCTTCACATTCCAAGGCTATATTCCTGTCACCATGTACTGTGATGGTACCCTTGTGACCCGGCATCTTAAGCTGCAGATACACATAACAAGACCGTGCCATAAACTTGGCGTAAGCCGGCCATCCAAACAGAGCGTGATAGGGCCTTTTATCTTGACCACTTCAAAGTTCAAAATTTCTGCCCTATAGTCATACTCATTGCCAAAAGCTACTTCCAAAGCAATTTTACCAACTGGATATGCCGACTTACCAGGCACCACCCCGTGAAAGACTGTAGAGGACGGCTTAAGATCTTTGTCACTTAAATTCATGTGGCAAAAAGTATCATAATAAAGGATATTGATGCTGATACCTCCGTCCATGAGCACCTTAGTGAACTTGTAACCTCCAACCTGAGGGGCTACCACCAAAGCCAGCTGACCCGGATTGTCAACCCGGGGCGGGTGATCCTCACGGATCCATACAATTGGCTGATCTGACTATCGTAAGTATCAAGGTACTGCCGGCTCAACTGTGCTCACCGCTCGTTTATGAACCTTTGTATCTCGCTTGCACAGGCTCGTGATGAAAACATGATATTGGTCACTGTTAAGCCGCTTTGGATTACTCTGATACCCTGACTGCTGTTACTGATTACCCTGATTGGGCTGCTGGTTATAATTGCCCTGACCTTGATATCCGTAATTTGAGCTGCCACCGCCGAACCCAGGCCCATGAGAGCCAGATCATGACCCGTCGTGCGGGCCATTATTGTTATTGTGGTCCTTATGAAAGCCGGAGTTCTTATATTCCCTCATGATAAAACAATATTTCCACACGTGAATCGACGGTCTATCTTGGAAATTGTGCTTTGGGCAAGGCTGGTTCAACGTCGCCTCAAGGTTGAACTTTGGCCCTCCAAACCGAGGTTGTGGTTTTCCCTTACGACGTCGATCGTTATTTTGTGCATTGGTATTAGCCACAAAATCTGACCCGCCGTCAGGCTGCTTGCGCTTACCATTACTACCCTTCTTAAGCCTTGTCATGTTTAGTTGTTGCCCTTTTCCATTGTCGTTCTTCTTCCCCTTATTGGTCTTCTCCTCATCAGACCTAGGGTCCTTAGTATTGTCAGAGTCGGCGTATTTGATGAGAGCCGCCATAAGCTCCCCCATGTCATTGCAGTGACGTTTAAGCCGCCCTAACTTCTGCTTCACAGGGATAAAACGGCAATTTTTCTCCAGAATTAGAACAACAAAGCCGGCGTTGATGCTATCCGCTGAATGGATAATAGTGGAAACCTGACGGACCCAATGGTGGGCCGACTCATCCTCGCGCTGGGCACAGGTGTCTAGGTCGATGATTGACAGAGGTTGTTTGCATGTGTCTTTGAAATTCTAAATAAAACGCGCTTTCAACTCTGCCCATGAATTGATAGAATTAGGGGTAATCCCTTCAACCAGGTTCGAGCCGGCCCATCTAGCATCATTGTGACGTACTTGGCGCACACAATGTTGTTAACATCTAACATCACTGTGACATACTTGGCTAATCAGCAGTGTAATTGGGCACCTTTCGACGGCCCTTGAAGTCCTTAGGCAAACGCTCATTGCGTAGAACCGGCGCTAGGCACGACACACCCACCGTCCTGGAAGTCATCCAGCCTCTACAGACACCGAATGATTCAACTGAAGTCGTTGATGAGACGCTAATTGAGCTGCCAGCTCTGCCTCTTGATGTGCCCTAGCCTAATCCATCAAGGCTTGAACATTGTTATCATCACGCGGCGGTTCATGCCCACATGGTTGGTTACGATGTCGCTCGCCGCTGGAAACCACCGACGACTCAATGCGCCGGCTGTAACTTCGGCTGTGGCATGTAGTTGAATGAATTCGCTCGTGGCTATATGAGTAAGCCGCCTGCTGAGCTACCGCTGTTTGAAGAAGCTCCACAACCTTCCGGGCCTCGACCGCAGCGGGAGGCTCGCCTTCTACTGGATGAGCCGCCAGCCGTGAAGCTGCGGCAATCATGTTATCCAGAGGGTTGGAATAATGATCTCGGGGTGTCACCGCTCGAGCAGGGTTACATCGATCCGCGACGGATCTGCTACACGAGGCCGAGCTGTCGCCCCGGTCACGGGCGCCTCAGCAGCCTGGGTCACGCCGGGCGGGTTACTTGTCCCTGCTCCAGGCGTATTGAAAAGATTCCTCCCCTTGAACTGTGAAGGTAGACGGCTCTGGTATCTGCGTAAAACGGCATTTGATGCATTCTCATCCAAATTTAACCGGAAAGCTTCTGCTTGAATCCATTGTGACTAAGCCTCCAACGCGCGCTCCATTGCCATCCTGGCATTCTCATCATTAAGCTCTTCTCTGGCTTGAGCTACCTCATCCCGCAACTTCGTAACTTCCACATTATGTTGTGCTTGAGTCGTCGGGGTCACCTCTACGGCTAACAGAGTCGCCAAAGCCTCCAAGAGCTCGGGTAAGACCTGAGCCGGCGGCCGCATAGGGCCACTCGCCCCGGCCATCATCGCAGCCGTTGAACTAGATGTCATAGCCGCAGCAGTGGATGAATTCAACATTTGTTGCGTACCGGCCATGAAGATAGCAACCCTGCTCAGCGGCTCGTAGGGGTCTGGAATACTGTCACCATCAGAATAGCCCCCAAGCCCGCCATCTTGCAATCGGTAGATTGATTCGGTTTCGCCGGTTGAGGATTCATCACCTGAGTAGATGACTGTCTCTCCACCTAACATTAAACCTTCCTCGAGATCCACCACATGAACAAAACCAACAAAGGCTCGCTTCCGTCTAGGTTGAACCCTGGTGGGTCTCGCACGCCGAGCCATCTTGATGGTGTTAGCGCTGATGTCCGGCTCAGGCTCTGACTCGCCAATCTTGCCGATGAAGACGTGGATTCCGCCAAAGGGGACCCAGTACCCGTATTCGATTGAATCGGCCTCCAGACCCCATACAGTGTCGTCGATGGAGATCTTGCCGCGGCGGCTCTTGGTCATCCGGCCCATGGTGTATCCCTTGATCCCTGAGAAGCTACCCTTCAAGAACTCGAAACCACCATGATCTGGCCCCATGGTGGGCGCCAACTATCGTGGATTTCTCATGCCAGATGCCCTAGTGAAATGACTTAGGTGTGGAGCCATTAGCTTGATGGGTTTGAACAGGACAAAGGACACAAAGAGTTTACCCAAGTTCGGCCCCTTGTATCTAGGTAAAAGCCTACGTCCTGCTTCTAGTTGTATTGCTTGGGTTTTGATTACAAGGGAGCGAATACGCTTGACCTAGTTCTCTATTCTTGTTTTTCTGAGTTAACCTGCCGCCGGGTCTCGCCTTTCTATACACAAGTTGAGACCCGAAGGCTTACAGAGTCCCGGCCGGCTCACACAATGTGATCGGCTTGGTTTCTAACTAATCACGCCTTACATGGCAAGTTATCGTACGGCGGTTCATAAGCCCAAGTCTTGGGCTTTTACCAGGCCTGCCTCCATAAGTCACCGTCTTCACAATTCTCCTTGGGCCTCCTTGGACCTTCCTTTTTATTTAAACCGCCAACAGTGTAACTTGGCCCCTCCTAGGTGTGTCTCACCTCGGAGCTATATCCCCAACATGTGGCCAATGACTCGCACAGACCTGACGATGTCTGGGAGACTGGTGATGAGGATCCAAGTAGTATCCAGGACCGCCACTGTCTTGGGGTCGCAAACGGGCTCCGACATGTCCATGACCAGCTTGTTGAGCGCCAATGTGAGCTTGGTGCTGTGGGTAGCATATCTGTGGCTAGTCACATTGGGGAAGACCATCGAGAACTTACAGCCCGCGGTAGGAGTGATCGCTAGTCCCACTTGCAATGGTACAGGTTGTTGACCTCGTCCTCGATCATCTCTAGGGAGGCCACCCCCTCATCGACCACATACATGATCGCCTGAAGCGATAAAGTGGGGGGTGGGATATCGGGTACCTTGATGTGGAAGAAGCCCATCCCCTCAAGGCCGTGCCCGTGCATCATCAGCTCCTCAGAGACCCGCCGGTCAGGGCACAACAGAGCCGGCTAACCCGGGTCCTTACACAGGTAGTAACACGGGGAGGGGGTGGTGCAAGAGATCTGAGAGTGTTCGGAGATGCCACAGTTGAAGCACTTCAGGGGATCATGGCCAGCACCATCGGCCGGCGCAACCACCGAGGCTGGAGCAGGAGCGAGCGGAGCGGTGTTGGGGGCACGGGGTTGCCCGCGACGCTTCTTCTTGACCCCCTTGCGCCCACGGCCCATGCCATTCCCATTCGGGGAAACTGGGCTCCCCATGCGGCGGCTAGCAGCGCTGGGGCAGGGGTTTCCGGTGGCTATAGCTGATACTGTTGTTGTAGCACATGCAGCGGGGAGCGGCTCCGGTCCCGACGGTGCACCGGCAAAAGGGAGCGCATGAGGGATGAGCGCCAAGTGGCTGCAAGCAGGGGGAGTGCGAGCAGTCACGGCGGTCGCGCCCCGGGGATCGGCAGTCCGGACAGGGAGGCAAGTTGCAGCCTGCTTGGGCTGGCGAGCAACAGTCCTGGCGGGAGAGGGGGTGAGCGGCAGCCGTCCTGGGAGGATAGCTGGTACTGGAGGTCGGCCTCCCGCCAGACGACATCGGGGGACGGGCGAGGAGGGGGGTCAAGACAGCCGTCAAGGCGGGGTTTTTTCCGGCCCCCTCATCTCCCCACTCCTAAGGCATGGCGGCAGCCGGGGTAGCCGCGGCGGGGGCTCGCCGAGATGGTACAGCGATAGGAGGGGGTAGCTGGGAGCGGGCGGCGGAGCTGTTAGGGCTGGGGTCGGGGTGAGACTGGGGTTCGTAGGAAGCGAGAGGCCTCCCGGGAGTCAGATGGCCCAGAATCAGGCAGTAGGCCCGCGACCCTAGCAGGCCCAGCAGCAGGTTCCCCCCTCACCCCCGACCAGGAGGAAGCAGCCCGCAGGAGGTTCGCTAGGTCCATCGGTCCTACCTAGGCCAACCGACACGCGGCCCAGGATCTGGAGGCCCACTAGGGGAGCCATAGTGGCATCTGGGGTTTCCACAACGCGGCCGGGCGCCGCCGCCTGAGCGGGGGACATCACCGGTGAGGCGGCTAATGCCAGCCATGGGTGCACCGAGTTGGGTAGGATCAAGACGCGCATCGAGGAGGAACCAAACGCTGCAATGAAGGGCCGGAAAGGGGTGCGCTAGCCAGAGTGAGAGGGGACAGGAGGGGAGGCCAAAACGTCTGCGCCGACGTGGGAGACAAGGTGGACATCCACCACGACGTCCGAGCGGTACCGAGGTCGGAGGGACCGGCGACGCCCCACGCCGAGGCGTGGCGGCGGCGGGCGCCTCCACCCTGCAAGGTGCGGCCTTGACGTGGACAAGGGCGAGGCGGGGATCCAGCCGAAAGGCAGTCATACCCCCACGCCAGGAGGTAGAGTCGCCCTCCGCGTAGACTAGCACTACACGCATCAGGGGGTCACGCCGCTCGACCGCACGGCCAGCATCATGGTCGTCGTCCTCGGCGAGGTCCGTCACCGTAGCCTCGGGCCAGTCTAGGCAGACAACGGTGCCGTCGGGGTTTGAAGGAAGCGAGTGGCCTCCCGGGAGTCAGATGGTCTGGGATCGGGTAGCAGGTCCACGGCCCTAGCAGGACCAGCAG